>NC_061844.1:6303098-6308098 GCF_019202785.1 Penaeus chinensis | reverse complement strand
AGACTGATTATTCCCTGAAACGAAGCTTCATAGGGTCATGAAGTGTGTTCAGGTCATTACAGTTTTGGTCATTGGAAGGTCACTGTACTGGGGTTTTGGGATTCACTTTTTCACAACAAAGTAGGTCAAAGGTCATCACGAACTATGAGGAGCTGCAAAGAATGCATTTAACTGTCGCTTCTGTTCTCTGCAGACATGCTTTGTTATATGAAAATCTACACACATTTTTGGAAAAAAATAGACATGTCAAGTTCACATAACTTTTTTTTTGAACATGCCAAGCAGATATCGACATAGTAATACATACAAAAATACTGTTACTTAATTACGTATTTTCTGAGACTTCTTTTGCACTTATTTCCCACAAATATCGTTTTAAGGGAATAGGTAGATGGGTAAAGAGGGAGAGGGGGGGAGGGGGAGAACGACAGGAGAGATAATGACAAAGAGACGAAAAGAGGGTCAAAGGGCGAAGGATAGAATGCGTGGGTTTACTTAAGAAGAGCCTGGGTACTTAAATGCAGCTTGTAGTGATAATGCCCAGGAATGACGAGCCTGTACGAGACGAAACGAACGCGCTCAACACGTGGGGGTCGAGCCTGTGAATGCGACAAGCTTAGTGATCATAGTGTTTGTGAACGCAAGCCACGCCATGGTTATGATCAGCACTTGCTTGTAAACGCGCGGAGAGTGTGAATTACTGTATTACTGAACCTATTGGTATTTTGAGCGACATGATTGCGCAAATAGACAGTCATTCGTTACCAGGACAGGCCGTGGTGACGTCACGACACTGGATGACGCAATGCATACCGTGTGCAATAATAATAGTATGTCTTACAAAGTTGGATGCAATATGATTATCTCTTGATTAGTGTGTTTCTTAACGTTGAAGGGAAAAAGAAGAGAAAATAAAGGAAAACTCTGAAGTCAAAAAGGGGAGAGAAAAAAGAAAGAAAATAAAAAAAAACTTAAAAGCTTAAATAATTTTGAACACTGCAAACGAATGACCAATGATTTTTAAAAATCCACGAAGGGGAAAAATTTTAATATTTTGGAATGGCATCTAAAATCTTAGAACATGGTGACTATTGCAGAAAAATAGACAAAACTAAAAAAAACCTTCAATAAGAACTTTTCTTAAGTCCAAAATCCTCCGACGAATATATTTCCTTACGATCTACAATTCACTGGCTCCATATGATTAGTTTATAAATAATTTCAAAAATACATTAATATTAATTTAACAGTTTTGTTACATATACAACACATCGAATTTCATGAACCAATATTTTGTATTTTTCCTCAGTTTTGGCCATGATAATTATTTTATTAATGAACTTATTAATTTAAAATTTCTTAATACTATTTATTTTTGTCATTGATTCAATATTCATTTCGAATTCCAAGTGAATTTCAATTTCATCTCCATTTTCACCCAAAATATATCGGAAAACGTCGTCGACTTTCCTCGAATTCCCTCATTTTAGGCCTCGTATCACATGTCGAAACCTTTGTAAGACATTCACATCAAAAGATCTATCGTAGGTCGTTTCATCAAACCATCGATAGCGTCACTGTCATGATAAAGAGAATAATCAACATCTGATGAGATTAACAGACATTATAAAAAATGCTGGCAACCACACAAGGTTCTGGACAAAGCCAAGAAATCGGATACAGTTTGTTAAAAAAAAAAAAAAAAAATCGATCAGGAATAAAAAGCACAGGCGTTGCGTTGAAGACTAAAACCATTGATAAACTCTTATCCATGGATGAGTAAATTTACAATGATATCGCTGTTTCCACTTCCGTCACGCAGAACAGGAAGATAAACAAGAGAACAGCCGTGAAATAAACATATACAAAATGAATCCCTGAGGAAGGCGACCATCCGCGGCGGCACCCACGGACCAACACACTCTCCGTTTTCTTTCTTCTCGCCAAGGAGGGGAAACACAACCAATACGAAATCCAATGTTGGGTTTTGCCGTGGTGCACGCTGGATGATCGCCTTGAATAACACAGTAAGCATCTATCACACATCTGATGACTGCAATGGAAAGGAATTGAGAGAGAGAGAGAGAGAGAAAGAGAGAGTGTGTGCAGGTCATCTGATATCTGAAAATATGTCTACCCCAAGCACAGATACAGTTTTCTAGCTGTTGTGTCCACGAGGCTTTCGGAAACCAGTGTCAGTTTTATATATACACATCTGTGTGTATATACGTATATGTATGTACACAAACATGTATATATGGATGATTGAATGAAGTTTCAAGTGAGAAATAAATAGGCTGATATTTTTTGTGTCGTGTTTTACATTTTGCTTTTTGCCTTTACGTTAGGGCAAGAAAACAAATAAAACAAACACATGAAGCAAATACACAGGCCTACGTTTGGAAAGGAAGGCATAACACGGGAGGATATAAATAATAACAATCTTTCTTTACAAAAGCCCATTCAGCACAGAAGTGACGAAACAAAATGACTAAATGCAACAAGGGCTGATGATTCCATATTATCGAAGGAAATAAAATCCTATTCACACATTTTGCAGTTTTTATCTTCCTTTTTTCCGAACAGATGGATGATAAATAATCAATTTGTCTGATAAATATTCATTTGGATAAATTAATGCGAAGGGGAGGGATGGCGGAGAGAAAATGAAAGGAGAGATGGAGAACGAAGGAAGGAAATGGAATGATGCAGAAAGAGATGGAGAGAACGACTGAAAGACTCTCTGGTGGGTTTGGCGTTGAGGAGATGGGCGAGGGAGAGGATGAAGAATAATAAGAACAATAATAAGAACAATAACAAATAGAAGAGGAGGAACAAGAATGAGAGGAGAACAAAGGAGAGGACAAAAATGACAATGATGACACTGAAGATGAACAAATGACGCAGGAGGGCGCAGCCGACCTGCCAGCAGCTTCCAGGCCTCCCTGCAGAAGGCCATCTCCCGGCAGACGAGCGGGGGGAGGCAGCCTCTCATGAGACGCCGCCCTCTCCGCCAGCAGACGCGACTCTCCTAGCAGACGGAGATCAGCTAGCAGGCCCTCCCTAGGACACGGAAGGCACATCTCTCCTAGTAGACGCGAGACAACAGCTAGTACACGTATATTTGCTTGAGCTGGTATCTTAAATTCTCGGGGATATGAGTATCGTGGTGTTCCGGCTTCTTGAAGATCTTCTGGCCCGCCTTGTGAAGCACCTGCCGAAGGTGCCTGTGCCACTCCGGCCGCGGCTCCGACGGGAACATGATCGCCTGCGGGGAGGGAGAGAGGGGGGGGGGGGATTAGAGAGAGGGAATAAGATTTTTGGTGATGATGATGGTAGTCAAGAGGGTGATATTGGTGATAATAAATGGGGAGTATTGATAATATTGATGATAATGATCATTTGGATAGAAAGGACAACCACAATACTACCACTAATTATAATAATAATAACAGTTTCGATAATAATAATTATGATTATAACAACCATAATACCAAAACCGACGGTAATAATAATAATAATAGTAACAATAAGAGAGAGACAGGGAGTGTAGAAGACGGCTTAATTGAGTGAGGGGAGAATATCGCGAGGAGGAGGACTAGGAGGAGGAGGACTAGGAGGAGGAGGACTAGGAGGAGGAGGACTAGGAGGAGGAGGACTAGGAGGAGGAGGAGGACTAGGAGGAGGAGGACTAGGAGGAGGAGGACTAGGAGGAGGAGGACTAGGAGGAGGAGGAGGACTAGGAGGAGGAGGACTAGGAGGAGGAGGACTAGGAGGACAAGGAGGAGGAGGAGGAGGAGGACAAGGAGGACAAGGAGGACAAGGAGGAGGACAAGGAGGAGGAGGACAAGGAGGAGGACAAGGAGGACTAGGAGGAGGGAGGGAGGGAGGGAGGGAGGGAGGGAGGGAGGGAGGGAGGGAGGGAGGGAGGGAGGGAGGGAGGGAGGGAGGGAGAGGGAGAGAGCGAGGCGTGACATTCACAGCTCAAGAATTACAAAACGAAAGAAAAAAAAAAAAAAAAAAAAAAAAAAAAAACTCGCTGGTACCAGTTTCCGCGGTGTTGCCCACTATGCGGCCGTGACATTTCGTGTCTCTTAGATGTCTAAACCCCAACCACACATCCCCCCCCCCCCCCCCAGACCCTATGTCCAATCCGCAACCTTAATAGAAGTACTTATTACGGTGTTTCTTCTTGTAAAATGTCACTCCCTTGGCATTCACGCACATCCACACTGTACCCAAGCACGCACACACATACAAGCACAAGCACAAACACACGCACACATGCATATCTGGCGCCTCGCGTGGGATACGTACAAACGTTTCAGCGACTTCAGTTTCGGCAACGAAGATCTCATGAAAGCCGAGACGGGAAGGCGATGACGACGATGAGCGGATAGATGACGACAGCGTAGATATGTCGCTGTGGCAGGAGGACGAGGAGGAAAAGACGGAGGAGGGCGACGAGGAGAAGGAGGAGGAAGACAGGTCACTCCTGAAGGACAGGTCACTTCGACAGGACGACGAGGACGAGAGTGTGGCGGATAAATAGCTGTGACAGGATCTTGAGGATGTGGAAGACAGGTCGCTAGCCGACGACAGGTCACTCTGGGACCACACGTCACAGTCTCGCTTATGACTTCCGAAGGACTTGCGAAGTCTGTGACTTAGGCGGCGCAGGGGCGTGGGCATAGTGAGTAAATGGTCGACTTCGAGGTTTTTCTCTTTATGTAGATTTTCGCTTTTTTTGCTTCCCTTGTACGCTTTCCTGTGCCTTGCATCTCCTTTCAGCAACTTCAAAAACCCTTCAGTTATGGGGTCGTCGCCGCACCGCAAGGAAGATCTCCTCACGTCTTTTCTGCAGGTCGGCGCGCCCTTCCTGTCCCCCGCGAAGGAAGGGCATCCTCGCGACGGCTGCAGGCTTCTCTTCTGAAGTCTCTCAGCAGGATCCCTCCCGCAGGGTTTGGGGCTCGACTGCAGGGATCGCTGGGCAATCCCCG
>NC_061844.1:6293098-6295598 GCF_019202785.1 Penaeus chinensis | reverse complement strand
AGGAGGATGAGAAGGAGGAAGGAGGATGAGAAGGAGGAAGGAGGATGAGAAGGAGGAAGGAGGATGAGAAGGAGGATGAGAAGGAGGAAGGAGAAGGAGGAAGGAGGATGAGAAGGAGGATGAGAAGGAGGAAGGAGGATGAGAAGGAGGAAGGAGGATGAGAAGGAGGAAGGAGGATGAGAAGGAGGAAGGAGGATGAGAAGGAGGAAGGAGGATGAGAAGGAGGATGAGAAGGAGGATGAGAAGGAGGAAGGAGGATGAGAAGGAGGATGAGAAGGAGGATGAGAAGGAGGAAGGAGGATGAGAAGGAGGATGAGAAGGAGGAAGGAGGATGAGAAGGAGGAAGGAGGATGAGAAGGAGGAAGGAGGATGAGAAGGAGGATGAGAAGGAGGATGAGAAGGAGGAAGGAGGATGAGAAGGAGGATGAGAAGGAGGATGAGAAGGAGGAAGGAGAAGGAGGAAGGAGAAGGAGGATGAGAAGGAGGAAGGATAAGGAGGAAGGAGAAGGAGGAAGGATAAGGAGGAAGGATAAGGAGGAAGGAGGAAGGAGAAGGAGGAAGGAGAAGGAGGAAGGAGGATGAGAAGGAGGAAGGAGAAGGAGGAAGGAGGATGAGAAGGAGGAAAGAGAAGGAGGAAGGAGAAGGAGGATGAGAAGGAGGATGAGAAGGAGGAAGGATAAGGAGGAAGGATAAGGAGGAAGGATAAGGAGGAAGGATAAGGAGGAAGGAGGAAGGAGGAAGGAGAAGGAGGAAGGAGGATGAGAAGGCGGAAGGAGAAGGAGGAAGGAGAAGGAGGAAGGAGCTAGGGAGGAAGGAGGAGGAGAAGGAGGAAGGAGCTAGGGAGGAAGGAGGATGAGAAGGAGGAAGGAGCTAGGGAGGAAGGAGGATGAGAAGGAGGAAGGAGAAGGAGGAAGGAGGATGAGAAGGAGGAAGGAGAAGGAGGAAGGAGGATGAGAAGGAGGAAGGAGAAGGAGGAAGGAGGAGGAGGAAGGAGGGTGAAGGAAGGAGGAGGAGGAAGGAGGGTGGAGGACGTGCTGAACGAGGAAGCCCATGGAACGGTGAATGTCGAAAGAGACGAGAGAACAAAAAGAAGGAATAAAAACAGACGAGGGAGAGAGAGAGATGAAAGAGAGGCATATTAACACACTGGCGGACAAACCTCTCATGCATACAGTAATAAGGTACACACATTCCGGCATACAAATAAGCCAATATGTCTGTCAACACGTAAACATGCATACGTTTCTGGGTAATGACGTATTCTCTTGGACATAAGCCTAGATTTCTAGATAAAACCGACCCGATAGACTGGTGAATGGATCGAGAGGGGGGGGGGGGGGGGGGGGAAACGGTAACTTGTCTCAAACAGCGATAGTTGGCAATGAGGAGAGTGGGTTCAAATCCCTTAAGCTCGGGTTCGAACACCGCTGATAAATTTAATTAAATTCCATTCAGTTGTTCCACACGATATATAATGGATTGAAAAAAAAAAAAAAATCAATATTACCTACCGAGATTATTTTATCGCCGATATATGGGTTATACATGTTATTATTACTATGTCTACTCTTTATTATGTGATCACGGGGGTTTAAATGGCTATTACACGTCAAAAGGGTTATTTTCCATTCTCTCTTCCTTTCCTCTTTCATTCCTCCCTTCGCAATCTCTTTTCCTTCCTTCCATCCTCTCTTCCTTCCTGCCTCTACCCCCTACCATCCTTCCTTCTTTCCTTCCTTCCTTTCTCTTTCTCCCTCTCCCCTTTCCTACTGCCTCTCCATTTCTCCTTCCCCGCTTCCTCTCCCTCTCCCTTGACAGACAAATAGATCAACAAGCTGACAGACAAAACGAGAAATAGACAGAGGGATAACAAAAGAATTTTCAATGACGCTGTCTCTGTGCGCTTGTATGAGCAGCGAAGCACCGCTCACTACTTCCTAGATAGCGCACTCTTCGGCCATAAAAGTAGTTATGGCTTTGTCAGGTGACCTTTGTAGGCGCAGAAAATAGCAGCAGTTAATGCTTGCATATAGCGAGATCTAATTAAATTCTCATTTATGAATATTCAGTTACACGCTCAAATACAAACACACGCGTAAATAAAAATCCGGAAACAGCACGCACGCACGCACGAACAGGCACGCACGCACACGCACACATACATGGGTAAGGGAGTGAGGACCCCCAATTTACTAAGCACGTGCTTCGATATAACTAGATTACTGAGAGCTTTACTTCCATCAGTCACTCTTAACCCGTAATTTCCCTGATACGTATCATGGCCTCCCCAGCTTTCGGGGTCGATGTAGCTGTTCTTCATTTACGAAGGAAATGAGTGCAAGATTCTTTCGAAACACGATGTGAGCTTTAAAAAAAAAAAAAGTTTTCACCCGGAAATCGGTCTTTGGCGTCATTTCCATATTAACCCAATAATGATAGTAATGATGATACGGAAATAATAATAATAATAATAATAATAATAATAATAATAATAATGATA
>NC_061844.1:6248098-6263098 GCF_019202785.1 Penaeus chinensis | reverse complement strand
ATAAGTAACTTATTTCAGGGTTTTCAGAGCAAAACATAAATGTTGTTTAAAATTTTTCTGATTTCACTTGTTTTGATCAGCGGTTAATAGATAAGACAGAGATTACAAATATGCTGTCACATAAATACCACAGGATAAATAGATAAAAAAGCGTTCGTGTTTATAATTATCGAGTCTCGAAGGTTGAAACTGATAAATACATTATATTGTTCAAATTGCTAAACGTGTACAAGTGTGGAAATATTCTGCATATTTTCGCTCAGTTTTTCGAGTTAGACAATTTCTAGTATTTCAAAATATACGAAAATAGTTTGAGCTAATTAAATATATAGAGTGACACAGATATTTCTGTTCAAAATTCGATTGAATCTATGAAATAATTATAAATAAACAAACACAAATATACGTTAATAAAAGTATATAAATAAACGGTAAATTAGTTTAGTTAGCCCAATATATACGTTTTCTAAAGCGTGTACGTTTTAAAGAAAATGTAAAAATGTAATATTACCAGAACCTAAGGGGTAACTAAACAAGACTATCTAGTCCCTCCCACCAAACAATTTTTTGAAGGAGACCCAAAAATAATCTCCCTTATACCATTTCCTTAAATACGTTAAACAAAATAATGGCACCTATAAACAGCGGGAGTCGTAATATGATTCATTCTTAGAATATGCAGAACCAGATATTACTCCCAGTCAATATCAAGTCTTGAATTCTTGAAGCTACAGAACAGGATAGGTGCTTATTTAAGCAGCTGAGGGATTACATGAGAAACAAGAAAGTTATGAAAGCTTGCTTGTAACAATTATTCAGAACAAGCAGTTTCTAATGAACGGTCAAAAACAACACCAACAAAAACATTACAGTAAATACTTTCTTAAACAAATTAATCTGCATCTGTAACATAGCAATAAAACTCAACCGAACCATCTTGTTATCCACCGCATTTCACCCCATAACTAATAATTCTCCTTCTTATATATCTATGCATCTTTTTTTTCTTTTTTAGAGGGCTTTCTCAGATAACCGACGAATTACTCCTACTGCCATCCACGCGTGTACTCCATCACGTGACGAGGCTGGATCGACACACACACACACGATCAGGTTTCAGCCGTACACGTGACGTAAGTAACAGGTTCACTGGCGACTGGGAGAAAGGGGTGGGGGGAGGGGGAGGGAGGGGTGGAAGGGGGAAGGGAGGAAGGGGTAGGGTGGAAGGGGGAACGGTGGAAGGGGAAGGGTGAAAGGGAAGGGTGAAGGGGTAGGGTGGAAGGGTGGAAGAGATAAGGGTTGAAGGGGGAAGAAGGAGGGGTAAGAGGGGGAAGGGGTAAAGGTAGAAGGAGTAAGGATGGAAGGGGGAAGGGAGGAGGGGTTAAGGGCAGAGGTAGGGGTGGGGGAGAGTTGATGGTGGGGGAGGAGGGGGTGGAATTTTGCGGTTGAGAAAGGAATTAATATGAACAGCACTACGAACCAAGGGCGTCGGAGGTCAGTCTGGGAAGGAGGGTGTTGAGGGGAAACGAAAGAGAGGGAAGAGAGAAAACGGGAAAGGTGAAGGGAGGAGGAATGAGTAAACAAAGAAGATGAGAGGAGAAATGGAGAATAAAAGGACAGACAAAGGGAAAAAGAAAGGGGAAAGGTGAAGGGAGGAGGAATGAGTAAACAAAGAAGATGAGAGGAGAAATGGAGAATAAAAGGTCAGACAAAGGGAAAAAGAAAGGGGAAAGAAATGAAATAGACGTAACGAAGAAATTAAGGAAGACAAGGGAGTGAAAGAAAGGAAGAGAGGAAGATAATGAGAGGAGGAGAAGTTGAGGTAAGGGACGTAGGAGTAGGAGGAAACGGAGGTGGAAAAAGAGAAGGAAAAAAGGAAAAGGAGGAGGAAAACAAGGGAGAGAATGAAGAAGAAAAAAGGGGAGAGCAAGAGAAAGAGGAAAAAAGAAGAAGAGTAGAATGGAATCAGCAAGAACAAGAGAAGATAAAGAGGAGAAGATAAAGAAGAACGGAGGAAGAACTGGAATAGAAGGACGAGGAGGTGGTGGAGGAGGAGAAGAAAGAGGAAAAGGAAGACGAGGAGATAAAGGAGATGGTGGGAAGACGAAGGAGGAGGAAGGGGAATAGGAACAGACGGAGAAGGAATAAGGAGGAGGAGGAGGAGGAGGAGGAGGAGGAGGAGGAGGAGGCGGAGGAGAAGGAGGAGGAATAGGAGGAGGAGGAGGAATAGGAGGAGGAGGAGGAGAAGGAGGAGGAGGAGGAGGAGGAGGATGTGGAGCAGAAGGAGTAGGAGGGGGAGGAGGAGGAGGAGAAGAATAGAAGTAGGACGAGAAGGAAAGGAGGAGGAAGGCGGGGTGGCTGGGAGGAAGAAGGTGGGGGGGGGAGGAGGAGGAGGAGGTAGAATAGAAGAAGAAGAAGAAGAAGAAGAAGAAGAAGAACAAGAAGAAGAACAAGAAGAAGGAGGAAGAGGAATAGAAAAGGAGAAGGAGAAGGAGAAAGATTAGAAAAAGAAGGAGGAGGAGGAGGAAGAATAGAAAAAGAAGGAGGAGGAGGAGGAGGAATAGAAAAGGGAGAAGGAGGAGGAGGAGGAGGAGGAGGTGGAATAGAAAAAGGAGAAGGAGGAGGAGGAGGAGGAGGCGGAGCAATAGAAAAAGGAGCAGGAGGAGGAGGAGGAGGAGGAGGAGGAGGAGGAGGAGGTGGACGTGGAAGGCGGGGTGGGCGGTAGGAAGGAGGCAGAGGTGACCGGATTTCTGGGAAAACCAGTATCTTAAAAGGATGTCTTCCTTACGTAAAGACAGCCGATCCGGTGGCCTGGGGAAGGAGGGAAGAAGAGACAACAGGACGGAAAGGGGAGCAAAAGGAAGAAGAAAGAAAGAAAGAAAGAAAAATGGAAAGAAGATTAGATAGGAGGAAGGGAAGAAGAAGAAAAAAAAAAAAAGGTGAAGCAATAAAGTTCAAATCGAAGACGGGAAGGAGAGGAGATAAGAAGAAATACGAGGAATGGAGGAGGGGAGAAGAGATCTCAAGGTAATCAGACGGGCAAGAAAAAAAGAAAAAAAGAAAGAAAAAAGAAAGAGAGAGAGAGAGAGAGAGAGAGAGAGAGAGAGAGAGAGAGAGAGAGAGAGAGAGAGAGAGAGAGAGAGAGAGAGATAGAGAGAGAGAGAGAGAGAGAAAATAGAATTACACATGAACAAAAAAGTACACAGATTTCAACAAAGGAGTCGCATCCCACCCTTTCTTCACAAAGCCAGTCACATGCACCTCCTCCCACACGTTAAATCGTCACGGGCATACACCACTCCACACCACCCGAGAAGCCATGCAGTCACGCAGCCCAGAGAAGCCTTCCCGCCACCCGCCAGTGTCAGGATCAAGGCTAGGGACCCTTCAGAAAAAACTAAACCATTCGTAGCTTTTCCACGCGTGACCCTGAAACTATGGACCAGGGTGGGGCATCTTGGGCAAGGGTTTGGAAGCGAGAGGGAGGCGGAAAGTACTCGTGTTGGGCTGTTAATTGCGTTTTCTTTATATCCGTTTTCTGTTGTTGCTTTTTTTTTGGGGGAGGGACTCTCATGATCTTTTATTTCTCTGTTTCTCATTTCTACCTTATTTTAACATTTCTCTGCAATTTTCCTCCTCCTTGATATTATGTTCCTACGTATCCTAATTCTTTTAAAAATCATATTTTCTTCTTTATCTTCACGTGTATTCCTGGCATCTTTTTCATCTTCTAACTATAATCATTCTTCGTTTCAATCTCCATTTTATCTCTCCTCTCCTCCTTCCCCCTCCTCCTCTTCTTCCTCCTTCTCCTTCCTTTTTCTATACCTCATCCTCCTTCTTCATAACCTCCCCACACACATTCCTCCTCCTTCCTCCTCTTCTTCTTCTTCTTTTTCGTCTTCCTCCTCCTCCTCCTCTTTCCTAACCTCCCCACACACATTCCTCCACTTGCTTCAAGGCTGTTACAACATTTTAGCAGTTTTTGTCTTCGTCTTTACTGCAATGCCGTGATTGTTGTTAATTATATTGCTTTTGTTGCCTCTCTCTGTTATGGCTTTTCTCAGTCTGTAGTCTGACTACTTTTCTCGCATTCTGTGTGCTCTGTTTCTTGTTCTCTTTTCTTATTTTCTCTTTTCTTTTTTCATTTTCTATCTTTGTGTTTTTTGCCTCTCTCTCTTTGTTCTATGTTTTCACTTTATCTCTTACTTGCTATACCTTCTCTTGCTTTCTCTCTCTTGCATCTTCTCCCTTTCTGTCGATTCTCCGTGATTTTATCTTTCTATTTCTCTTACCATCTTCCTTCTCCTCCTCCTCCTCCTCAGTTTCTCAAGTTCTCTCTCCTACCCACATCCTTCCTTCCCGCTCTTTGTCTTTCCTTACATTTGTCCCTTTTCCTTAAATTTCCCATTCTCTATCGATTATCAAATTCCCTTGCTATCGTCCTTCTCTCTCTCCTACCCACATCCTTCCTTTCCGCTCTTTGTCTTTCCTCCCATTCTTTTCTTCTCCCTCTCCTTCCAACTTCCTTCAGTCCCGCTCTTTGTCTCTCCTCCCATTCCCTCCTTCTCCTTTTCTACTTTATCTTTTCTCTTATTTCATCCCTTTCCTGATTCCGTGGGCGCTTTTCAACCTGACCCTCGGCTGAGTTCGCAATTATAACTCCATTATGCATAGACTAGTTGTTAAAGTCAGTAACTCGCACCCTTCCTTCGCCGTTTCGTGTCTCTCGGTCCCTCGTCTTCATATCACTCTGTCTCTGTCCGTTTCTGTCTCTGTCTCTGTTGCTCTGTTTCTTTCTTTCTGTCTTTCTCTCTCTTTCTTTCTTTCTCTCTCTCTCTCTCTGTCTCTCTCTCTGTCTCTCTCTCTTTCTCTTTCTCTTTCTCTTTCTCTGTCACTGTCTCTGTCTCTGTCTCTGTCTCTGTCTCTGTCTCTCTCTCTCTCTCTCTCTTTTCCGTCAAACAATTTATTTTCTTCGGACACCAAGGGATAATTTCTAGAAGCCTCAAATATTCGAACGCGAATACATTGCGAAGTTGCATGAAAGACGAAGCCACGGAAAAATACACGGAATTGAACACAGGTGGTCCCGAAATAAGAGAGAGAGAGAGAGTGAAGGTGAGACAGTGAGAGAGAGAGAGAGAGAGAGAGAGAGAGAGAGAGAGAGAGAGAGAGAGAGAGAGAGAGAGAGAGAGAGAGAGAGAGAGAGA
This sequence comes from Penaeus chinensis, assembly GCF_019202785.1. NCBI lineage: Eukaryota > Metazoa > Arthropoda > Malacostraca > Decapoda > Penaeidae > Penaeus > Penaeus chinensis. The sequence continues at coordinate 6,257,888 of NC_061844.1, read as the reverse complement.
GAGAGAGGGGGGGGGGGGAGGAGGGAAGGAGGGAGGGAGGGAGAAGGAGAGAGAGAGAGAGAGAGAGAGAGAGAGAGAGAGAGAGAGAGAGAGAGAGAGAGAGAGAGAGAGAGAGAGAGAGAGAGTGAGGGTGAGACAGTGAGAGAGAGAGAGAGAGAGAGAGAGAGAGGAGAGAGAGAGAGAGAGAGAGAGAGAGAGAGAGAGAGAGAGAGAGAGAGAGAGAGGGGGGGGGAGGAGGGAAGGAGGGAAGGAGGGAGAAGGAGAGAGAGAGAGAGAGAGAGAGAGAGAGAGAGAGAGAGAGAGAGAGAGAGAGAGAGAGAGAGAGAGAGAGAGAGAGAGAGAGAGAGAGAGAGAGAGAGAGAGAGAGAGAGAGAGGAGAGAGAGAGAGAGAGAGAGAGAGAGAGAGAGAGAGAGAGAGAGAGAGAGAGAGAGAGAGAGAGAGAGAGAGAGAGAGAGAGAGAGAGAGAGAGAGAGAGAGAGAAAGAAGAGAGAGAGAGAGAGAAAAGAAAAGAGAGATAGAGAAAAGAGATAAATAGATAGACAGAGAGAGAGAAGAGATATAAATAGATAGAAAGCAAGAGACAAAATGAAAAACAGAATAAAAAAATCACTCAAACAAAATCAAGGAAACAAAAAGAAACAAAAAGAGAAAACCACACAAACAAATAAAGAACACGAAATGAGATACAACCTAATGGACAAAACAAACAAAAGAAGACATTTCGGAAACACGCATCAAGCGCTTCTCTTGTCTTGCCTTTTGTTTTTTGCCGCCAATTCAATAAGTGCTGAGTCACGATTGCAGGCTATAATGCACGTTCGGCAAATTTTGATGTTGCTAACGAAATCTATCTCAATTCTCCTTCAACTGTTCATAAGCAAATAACTGGAAAATAAAACAAGGCGAAAGAGAGACCGTGAGACATATGAAGAAATAGACATACTGATGGAAATTGAGAAGAAGGGAAGGAGGGATTGAGAAAGAGAGAGAAAGAGAGAGAGAGAGAGAGAGAGAGAGAGAGAGAGAGAGAGAGAGAGAGAGAGAGAGAGAGAGAGAGAGAGAGAGAGAGAGAGAGAGAGGATACATACAAAAAGATATATATATATATATATATATATATATATATATATATATATATATAGAGAGAGAGAGAGAGAGAGAGAGAGACAGACAAAGACAGAGAGAGAGAGACAGACAAAGACAGAGAGAGAGAGAGAGAGAGAGAGAGAGAGAGAGAGAGAGAGAGAGAGAGAGAGAGAGAGAGAGAGAGAAATAGAGAGAAAGAAAGGATAGATACAAATAGATATGCATAGAGAGAAACAGACAAAGACTAAAAGAGAGAGAGAGAGAGAGAGTCATACACACAAAGAAAGGAAACTATTAAGCGAGTAAGACAGGAAGAAAGAGACAGAGAAAGAAAGAGAAAAAGAAAGATAGAAAGAAAGAAATAAAGAAAAGAAGAGAGAAAAAAAAAAAATAAAGAGAAGATAAGACACGAAGGAAAAAGAAGAAAAGAAGATAAATGATAAATAATAATGGTAAAAAAGAGGAGAAAAATGCGAAGGAAAAAGGAAAAGAAATGGGTAAAAAGTACATAATAAATAATAAATAATTAGGAGAGAAATACGAAGGAAAGAGAAAATAAAATAGGACAAATAATAAATAACAAAAAATAAAAGGAGAGAAATACGAAGGAAAAAAGACAGAAGAAGAAACAAATAGGATAAATAATAAATTATAAGAATAAAAAAAAGAAAAGAAACAAGAAGGAAAAAGAAAAATACGATATATAAAGAATAGGAAACAGTTGAAAGAGTGGACAGCGAGAACGAGGCGTAGCGATGAAGAATAGGAAAGAAATGAAGAAGAAGAAGAAGAGGAAGGCGATAATGGTGATAAAGGAAAGAGGAGAAGGAGGAGAATAGGATGAGACGAAAATAAAAAAGAAGAAGAAGAAGAAGGAGGAAGAGGAGAAGAAGAAGAAGGAGGAAGAGTAGAAGAAGAAGAAGAAGAATAAGAGAATGAAAAGGGAACGAAGTTGAGAAAAAAAAACAGAATACGAGGAAATAGACGAAACGAAAGATAACAAGAAGATAGAAAAAGAGAAGAAGAGAAAACGAAAAGGAGATAACAAAGGCCAAATGAAATAAAGGAAACGAAGAATCAGCAACGACTAAAGATTTACGAAAGGAAGAAAAATAAATAAAAAGAAGGAAAATGTAAAGATAAAGATTAAAAAAAGAGGAGAAGAAATAAAGAAGGGAAGAAGAAAAGAAGAGAAATGATGCATAAATAATAATGATGATAATTATCATAATTACTATTACTATCATCATAACAACAAAACAATAAAAACGAACTACAATAATAATTACAAAACAAAAGTACGAAAAGAAGTAGAAGAAAAAATAATAGAGAAAAAAAAAAAAGAAAAATGACGGATAATGATAATAAGAAGAAAGAAAAACAAAAACCACTGTATTCCCTTTCCTATCTCCTTCCTTCCCTTCACTCTTCTCCTCCCTTCCTCCTTCTCCTTCTCTCCTTTCTCTCTCTCTCTCTCTCTCTCCCTCTCTCTCACTCTCTCCTCCCTCCTTCACTCTCTCTCTCTCTCTCTCTCTCTCTCTCTCTCTCTCTCTCTCTCTCTCTCTCTCTCTCTCTCTCTCTCTCCCTCCCTCCCTCCCTCCCTCCCTCCCTCCCTCTCTCTCTCACTCTCTCACTCTCTCACTCTCTCTCTCTCTCTCTCTCTCTCTCTCTCTCTCTCTCTCTCTCTCTCTCTCTCTCTCCCTCTCTCTCCCTCTTATCCTCCTCCTCCTCCTCCTCTTGTCCTCGTTTTTGCTGACATCCATCCTCCAGCGCGAAGGCCAGGTGATATTTCCTCCCCCCCCCCCCCTCCCCCTTCCCCCTTCCCCCCTCCCCCTTCCCCCTTCCCCCCCTCCCCCCTTCCCCCCTTTCCCCCCTTCCCCCCTCCCCCCTACCAGGTACCAGGTAGCTCCTGAGACCCTTCCAGATTTTATTCTTTTTTTTTGTTGTTTATGCGTCCTGGGGGGGTTAGGGGTGAGGGTGGGTGGAGGGGTGGAGGGTGGGTGGAGGGGTGGGGGTAAGGGGGGAGGATGCGGGAGGTGGAGGTGGAAGGGAGGAGAATGGGGATGGGGATGGAGGGGGAGGGGGAGGAAGTGAGGGAGAGGGAGGAGTGGGGGAGAGGGAGAGGGGAGGGAGTGGGGGAGAGGGAGTAGGGGAGAGGAGAGGAGGGAGTGGGGGAGAGGGAGAGGGGGGAGGGGAGTGGGGGAGAGCGGAGGGGAGAGGGAGAGGGGAGAGGGAGGTGAGGGAGAGGGGAGGGAGTGAGGAGAGAGTGAGAGAGGAGAGGGAGAGTGGGAGTTTTGGAGAGAGAGGAGGGAGAGAGAGAGAGAAAAGAGTAAAGAGAGGAGAGGTTTGAAGAAAAGAGAGGAGGGGGGGGGGGGGAGGGGGAAGGGGGAAGGAGGGAGAAGGAGAGGAGGAGGAGAGAGGAGAGATGAGAGGATGAGATGAGAGGAGAGAGGAGGACGGGATTTAAGAAGAGAGAGTGAGGAGAGAGGAGAAGAGAGAGAGAGAGAGGGGAGGGAGGAGAGAGCGAGAAGAGGAGAGAGGAAAAGAGGAGAATGAGAGAGACTGAGAGAGAGGAGAGGAGAGAGGAATGGGGACTGAGGACGAAGAGGAGAGAGAGAGAGGGAGAGATAAGAGAGGAGAGAGTAGGAGAGAAAAAGATTAGAGAGAGAGAGAAAAATATAAAAAGAAAAAGAAGCAAGAGACCCAAAAAAAAAAAACAGAATAAAAAAACATCAAACAAAACAAGGGGAAACCCAAAAAAAAACAAAAAGAGAAAACCACACAAAAAAAATAAAGAACACGAAATGGATACAACCTAATGACAAAAAAAAACAAAAAAAAGACATTTCGGAAACACGCATAACGCTTCTTGTTTGCCTTTTTTTTTTGCCGCCAATTCAATAAAATGCTGAGTCACGATTGGAGGTATAAAGCACGTTCGGCAAAAATTTTATTTTTGCTAAGAAATCTATCTCAATTTCCCTTTAACTGTTCATTAGCAAATAACTGGAAAATTTTAAAAAAAGGCGAAAAAGAGACCGTTTAGACATATGAAGGGAAAAAGACATACTGTGGGAAAATTTAGAAGAAAGGGAAGGAGGGATTTAGAAAAGAGAGAGAAAAGAAGATGAGAGAGAGAGAGATGAGAGAAGGGATGAGAGGGGAGAGAGAGAGTTGGGAGAGAGAGAGGAGAGAGAGAGAGAGGATACAACCAAAATATTTATTATTATATATTATATATATATATATATATATATCTATATAGAGAGAGAGAGAGAGAGAGGTGAGAGACAGACAAATGACAGAGAGAGAGAGATGAGAGACATGAGAGGGAGAGGAGAGGAGAGAGAGAAGAGGAGAGAGGAGAAGAGGGATTCGGATGAGAGTGAGAGATGAGTTTGATGAGGAGAGAGAGAGAGCGAGAGAGAGGAGAGCAAATAGAGAGAAAGAAGGATAGATACAATAGATATGCTAGAGTGAAATCAGACATAGGACGCTAAAAGAGAGGAGAGAGAGAGAGAGTCATACACACCAAAGAAAAGGAAACTATTATAAGGAGTAAGACAGGAAGAAAGAGACAGAAAAAAGAAAGAGAAAAAAAAAGATAGAATGATAGAAATAACAGGAAAAGAGAGAGAAAAAAAAAAAATAAAGAGAAGATAAGACCACGAGGAAAAAGAAGAAAAAGAAGATAAATGATTAAATATAATGGTAAAAAAGAGGGAAAAATGCGAAGGAAAAAGGAAAAGAAATGGGGTATGTAAAAAGTAATAATAAATAATAAATAATTTGGAGAGAAATACGAAGGAAAGAGAAAATAAAATAGGCACAAATAATAATAACTAAAATTAAGGAGAGAAATACGAAGAAAAAAGACAAAAAGAAGAAACAGATAGGATAAATAATAAAATGATAATAATAAAAAATAAAAAAGAAAACATGAAGGAGAAAGAAAAAATATCGATATATAAAGATTAGGAAACAGGTTGGAAAGTGTGGACAGCTGAGAACGAGGCCGTAGCGTGATGAAGAATAGGAAAGAATTGAAAAAGAAGAAGAAGAAGGGGAAAAGGCGATAATGGTGATAAAGGAAAGAGGAGATGGAGGAGAATAGGATGAGACGAAAAATAAAAAAGAAGAAGAAGAAGAACGGTGGAAGAGGAGAGAAGAAGAAGGGAGGTAAGAGTAGAAGAAGAAGAGAAGAATATGTGAATGGAAAAGGGAATCGAAGTTGAGAAAAAAAAACAGGAATACGAGGAATAGACGAAACGAAAGGATTAACAAGAATAAGAAAAAGAGAAGAAGAGAAAACGAAAGGGAGTAACAAAGGCCAGAATGAAATAAAGGAATAACGAAGAAGATCAAGAACGACTAAAGATTTACGAAAGGATGATAAAATATATTAAAATGGCAAGGATATATGGTAAAGATAAAGATTTAAAAAATAAGAGGAGAAGGAAATTAAGATGGGTTATGCTAGAATAAGAGAGTATAGAGACATGTTGCTCGAAATATTAGGTGATAGTGATAATTAGATTAATTTACTATTTCTATCTGCATAAAATCAACAAAAAATAAAAAGAACTCAATAATAATTTCATATACATTATGTTGTATAATGATGTTAGATGAAAATTTGTTGTGTGATATAATATATTTTTGTTTTTTTGGACGGTTGTTAGGTGTTGTTGTTGTATCTCTGTTTTTTTATTTTTAATAGGGTGGAAAGGGAAGTGGAAGGGACAGGAAAGTGATATAGAGAGAAGAAACGGCGAAGGGCGAAGCGGCGGACGAAGGGAGAGAGAGAGGAGAGCGAGAGAAAGAGGCGCTAGAGGTAAGAGCACGCAGGATCGGGAGATCGCGAAAGAGAGATCGAGCAGTAGAGAGAGAGACGAGACGCGAGCAGAGCGGCTCGCTCTCCTCTCTCTCTATCTCTCTCCCTCCCTCCCATCCTCCCCCCCTCCATCCCCTCCCTCTCCTCACTCACTCTCTCACTCCCCTCCATAAACAACTCTTCTCTCTCTCTCTCTCTCTCTCTCTTCTACTCTCTCTCTCCTCCCTCTTCTCCTCTCTCCCCCTCTCTCCCTCTTATGCCTCCTCCCCTCCTCCTTGTCTCTTTTTGTGACAATCCATCCTCCAGCGCGAAGGCCAGGGGGATATTTCCTCACCCCCCCCCACCCCCCCCCTCCCCCCTTCCCACTTCCCCATATACCCCTTCCCCCTTCCCCCCCCTCCCCCTTTCCCCCCCTTCCCCCCTTTCCCCCTACCCCCTACCGGTAACCCTGGTTAGGTTCCTGAGACACCTTCAGGTTTTTATCATTCTTTTTTTTTGTTGTTTATGGTCTGGGTAGGTAGGGGGGGGGGGGTAGGGGTTTGAGGGTGGGTGGGGGGGGAGGGGTGGGGGTGTGGAGGGGTGGGGGTAAGGGGTGAAGGATGCGGGAGGTGGAGGTGGAAACGGGAGGAGAATGGGGATGGGGATGGAGGGGGGGGGAGGGGGAGGAAGTGAGGGAGAGGGAGGAGTGGGGGGGGAGGGAGAGGGGACCGGGGTGGGAGAAGGGAAGAATAGTAAGGGGCAAGAGGGGGAGGGAGTGGGGGAGAGGTGACGAGGGGGAGGGTATTGGGGAGGAAGAGCGGAGGGAGTGGTGAGGGGAGAGATGAGTAGAAGTAAAGTAGGAGGAGAGGGGATGAGGTGAGGGAGAGGGGTGGGATGTGAGGAAGAGGGGAGGGGGGAGGGAGGAGTGGGGGAGTGGGACGAGGGAGTGGGGAAAAGAGGGGGATGGGAGAGGAGGAGTAGGGGGTGAGGGAGAGGGAGTGGGGGAGAGGGAGCAGGGGAGTGAGGGGGGAGGGTGTGGGGGTTGAGGGAGAGAGGGGAGGGAGTGGGAGAGGGGGGTTAGAGAGGGGAGGGACATGGTAAGGGGAAAAGGGGGATGAGATGGGAAGGTGGAAGAAGGGTAAAGGGGGGAGGGAAACAAAAGGTTAAAAAAAAAAATATGTAAGAAATTTAGGGGATAGTAAAAACAAAAAAAAAAAAATAATAAATATTATTTTCTTTATTAAAATACAATAATTAATAAAAATAAAAATAAAATAAGGCGTTAAAAATATTAAAATTAAATAGAAAATAAAGAAAAAAAAAATAAATAAAAATAAGGGAAGGATAAAAAAAAGAAAAAAAGAAGGTTATTAAAAAAAAAAATAAAAAAAAAAAAAAAATAAAATAAAAATCAAAAAAAAAAAAAAAAAAAAAAAAAAAAAAACAAAAAAAAAAAAGGTTAAAAAAAAATTTTAAAAAATTTTGGAAAAAAGGGAAAAAAATAAAAGATTGTAAAAAAAAAAATAAAAAAAAAAAAAAAAAAATTTTTCGAAAAAAAAAAAAATAAAAAAAAACCTAAAAAAAAAAAATTGGGAAAAAAGGTTAAAATTTTAAAAAGGGGAAAAAAAAAAAATAAAAAATGGGAAAAAAAATTCTTTTTTTAAAAAAAAAAAAAAATAAGGGAGGAGGAGGGGAAGGGAATGGGGAGAGGGAAGGGAAGGGGAGAGGGAAGGGAAGGGGAGGAGGATGGGAAGGGGAGGGGAGAGGGAAGGGGAGGAGGAGGGGAAGGGAGGGGTAGAGGGATTATTTCCCGCTATTGTTAATTACGCTTTTCGATTTTTTCACTGATTACGGTGAAAGAAGAGGAAACGAATGAAAAAAAAGGAGTAGAAAGGAAAGAGAAAAAAGTGTGATAAAAGGAAAATAAAAAAAATGGAAGTGGGAACTGGAGAGACGGGCAATAAAGGGGAATTAAACGTATTGGTAATAAAAGAAGTGTTAACAGGAAGAGATATATTAACAGGAATGATAAAAGTAAAAAAAAGGAAAGAATTAAAAGGGAAGGATAATAAATGGAAAGAGAAAAGCAACAAAAGACAAATAACGAAAAAATATACTCGTACTTTTAACTTAATAAAGATAAAAAAAAGAAGGTTTCCTACAATCGAAATACTTATAAAACTCCATTTTATATAAGCGAATAATCTAAGTAAAAAAACAAAAAAAAAAGTTGCCTATTTTTTCGGATCGAATAAGTATTATATATCAGTTGCCTGATTCGCATGCAAAACAGTGTTCTAAAAAAAATCATACACCGACTGACTTACAATTATCTACATGTACTTGTCCTAAAGTGTCATGTTAACAAAGGTAACATATGTAATTATAGTTGACGTGTTCAAGAAAAAAAGTGGTTTGTCTTTCGTATATTTTTTTTTGTTTCAGGATGACTTGGTGTGCTTGAAATGACAAATTAATCTTTGTCATTATTACTATTATTATCATTATCTCTATTATTATTGTTAATGTTATTATTATTGTCATCCTCATACTGTTTTTATTTTTTATTCTCGATGTTGTCATCTGTCATTAACATTATCATTATAATCATTAATAAGATCATTATCATTATCGTTGTTATCTTATCATCATCATATTTTTCATAATCATTTTTGACAACATCGTTCGGTATATTGCGCTGTGTGGGAGGTGAGGGGGGAGGGGCGTGGGAGGGGGTGACATGGCATTGCACACTAATCTGTTGCATGATTATGACCCTTCAACATGATAGATCTGTCCACGATGCCAGAACATGCGCATGTGAGCCGGTCAATCTCTCCCTTGCAGAGACACAGGCTTCTTCCCCCCTCCACCCCTCTCTCTCTCTCTCTCTCTCTCTCTCTCTCTCTCTCTCTCTCTCTCTCTCTCTCTCTCTCTCTCTCTCTCTCTCTCTCTCTCTCGATTTCTTCTTCTTTCTCCCAAGTCTCTTTTTTCTCTCTCTCTCCCTCGTCTTCTCCTTCTATTCCTCCTCATCACTTCCCATTCTCCTCTATCCTCTTCTCCTATCCCTTATCCCCGTCTATCCACCCCCTCTCCCCCACTCTCTCCTTCCCCCAAGTCTGTCTCTCCATCATCTCCCCTTCTCCTCTCCTTCTCTCCTCCATTTCCCTCTCCTCCTCTCCTTCCCTCCCCAGTCTCCCCTAACCTTCCTCCCCCCGTCCCCCTCCCCTGCTCTCCCCCCTTCCCCCACCCAACCCCGTTCCCTCAACCCTTTCCCTCTCCAGAGATAAAGCTGTCGACCTTGGAAGCTCCTACACTCGATAGCACTTTTTCTTGATATCTTATCTTAGCGGTCTCCCTCCCCCCCCCTCGCGCCCCCAACCCTTTTTCTTATCCTATCCCCCAACCTCCTCCTTCTTCCTTATCCTGTCTTCAACCCCCTCTGCCTTATCTTGTCCCCCAACCCCCTCCCCCTTCCTTATCCTGTCACCTAACACCCCCCCCCCCTCCCTCTTCCTTATCCTCAGCCCTTACCCCCTCCTCCTCCTTCCCCCTCCCCCCCCCACTCCTTGAAAGCACGAAGACAGTTTCCTGATCAGACTTGTTAAGTGTTGCCATACGCATCGAAAATTCATATTCAGCTGAAGACTCATGCATATATCTGGGTATTATGCAAATTTCCTGCGCATTCGACCCGGTAAGAAATGGAGCAAAAAAACGCATAAATATAACTTAATGATATAGTCATTAGCATAATGTATTCCTGATGATCGGAGATAAACGAGTGTAAACGACGGGTAAATCACGCATGGTACAAAATAAATAAGATAAAGTGAACAGGACTCTGACTCGCCATGAACCTCACTTCATAGAAAACGGTACATTTGGAT
>NC_061844.1:6228098-6235598 GCF_019202785.1 Penaeus chinensis | reverse complement strand
CCTCCTTCTTCTCATCATCACAACATCATCATTATCACCATCATCTTCATCATCATCATTATTCTCCTCCTCCTCCTCTTCATCATCATCATTCTCCTCCCCTTCCTCTTTCGCTTTGCTACCATGCAAAAAAGAAAAAAAAAAGAATGTGTATATATACATACATACATACATATATATATATATATATATATATATGTGTGTGTGTGTGTGTGTGTGTGTGTGTGTGTGTGTGTGTGTGTGTGTGTGTGTGTGTGTGTGTATGTGTATATATATATATATATATATATATATATATATATATATATATAAATATAAATATGTGTGTGTGTCTCTCTCTCTCTCTCTCTCTCTCTCTCTCTCTCTCTCTCTCTCTCTCTCTCTCTCTCTCTATATATATATATATATATATATATATATATATATATACATATATAGCGATATCTAATCTTGACAAATATAAATGATAAGAAACAAATGAATGGAAATAAAACCAAAGGAAAATGGAAAATAACAGAATTAATAAAACTGACGTCGATTATAAGCAGCAAAGCTTCAACAATGATTATCATAGCACAGAAAGCTATGAAAAAATAATTCTTAACAACCCTGATAATGAAGATATATTCCCTCGCAAAATAAAGATGCAAATATTGCTATTTATAATTTTAACATATAATATCAATGACGTCATGAGTTACATAAGAAATTAATAATTAAAAAAATGATATTTAAGACGGATTACGTAAGATAATATATATTTGAGGGATACATATTACGTGAGACAAAAATACTTCAAAACATAAACGAAGTAAAGAAGAAAAAGAGAAATTATCATGTGAAACAAACAAACACACAAATATATATATATATATATATATATATATATATATTACAAAAACAAACAGACAAACAAAAACAAGCAAATAAAATTACATAATTTTTGAGAAAGGAAAATATTACCTAACACAAAAATAGATATTTAAATAAATTGACAAAGTAATGAATGGAAAAAAAAAAATATATATATATATATATTCTCCGAGACAAATAAACAAATAAATGAATGAATAAGAAAATAAATGTTCCAGACACATGTAAATAAAGGAAAATAATGTTGTTTAAAAGCAAACATATTAAATGACATAAGAAGAATCATACCAATAATAATATATATTTTGTTATAATTGATGATGATGATAATGGTGATGATGATGATGATGATGGTGATGATGATGATGATGATGATGATGATGATGGTGACGGTGATAATGATGATGTTGGTGATGATGATGATGAAGATGATGATGATGATGATGATGATGATGATGATGATGATGATGGTGACGGTGATAATGATGATGTTGGTGATGATGATGATGAAGATGAAGATGATGATGATGATGATGATGATGATGATGATGGTGACGGTGATAATGATGATGTTGATGATGATGATGATGATGATGATGATGATGATGATGATGATGATGGTGACGGTGATAATGATGATGTTGGTGATGATGATGATGATGATGGTGACGGTGATAATGATGATGTTGGTGATGATGATGGTGACGGTGATGGTGATGGTGATGATGATGATGATAAGAATTTTAATAATAATATTAATGATGATAAGAATAGTAATAATATTGTCATTATTAATAGTTGTAGAAATAACAGTAGTAGTAGTAATAATAATAACAATAATTATAGTATTATTAATAATGATAATAACAACAATAGCAACAACAAAAGGAAGGAGGGAGGGAGGGAGGGAGGGAGGGACGGAGGGAGGGACGGAGGGAGGGAGGGAGGGAGGGAGTGAGGAAGGAAGGAAGAGAGACAGAAAAAGAGTGACGAAGAGAAGAGAGGGGCAAGAGGAGGGAGGAAAGGTGAGGAGGAAGAAGAAAAGGGAGGAAAAAGAAAGACGGTAAGAGGGAAAACGAGGAGATTAAAAGAAAGGACAAGGCAGTAAGGAAAACGAGAGAAAGAAGTGAAGAGGGATTACAGAGAGCGAGATAGAGAGGAAAAGAAACAGGGAAATGAGGAGGGAAAGAGGATGCTGGTAAAAAAAAAAAAAACAGGGGTGAGGGGGGAGGCAAGCAGAACAAAATAAAAAAGAGATAAAGGGAAGGGGGGAAGGGGGGGAGGGGGGGAAGGAAAGGACCGAGGCTCACTAAACAGCACAAAAGGAGGGAAGGAGGGAGGGAGGGAGGGGGGGAGAGTGGGAAAGAAGGCATGGCAAGCAAAGGCAAGATAGATAGATAGATATATAGATAGATAGATAGATAGAGAGAGAGAGAGAGAGAAAGCGAGAGAGAGAGAGAAAGAGAGATGGAGAGAGAGAGAGAGAAATACAGATAGACAGATGGAGAGAAAGAGAAAGAGAAAGAGAAAGAGAAAGAAAGAGAGAGAGTAGGCCAAGGACATAATCCCCTTAAGTTCCCACTAGGACTAGTTATTCCTCCCCCCCCCTCTCACCCCCACCTGACCCCCCCCCCCACCCCCACCTCCACCCCCTAGTCCTCCTTCCGTAACCTATAGTCCGGACGGCGTGTACCTGGGACCCTTCCTCGCGGCTTAAAATAGTTTAAAGCTTGTTTTGACAGTCATTGAACATGGGTCCGTGAATCTGGTGTCCTCTGAGAAAGAAAAGGAGGGGGGGGGGGGGAGAAAGGAGGGGGAAGGAGAAGAAAGAAAGAAAGAGAGAGAGAGAGAGAGAGCGCGGAGGGAGGGGAGGAGGGAAGACAGAGAGAGAGAGAGAGCGGAAGGAGGAGGGAGAGGGAATGGAAAGGGGTGAACGGGAAGAGAGAGAGAGAGAGAGAGAGAGAGAGAGAGAGAGAGAGAGAGAGAGAGAGAGAGAGAGAGAGAGAGAGAGAGGAGGGGGGGAGAAAGAGAGGGAGGGAGAACAGAGAGGGGAGGGAAAGAGAGAGGGAACGCGGAAGGGGGGGAGAGGGAATGGAGGGGGTGAACGGGAAGAAAGAGAGAGAGAGAGAGAGAGAGACGGAGAGAGAGAGAGAGAGGAGAGAGAGAGAGAGAGAGAGAGAGAGAGAGAGAGAGAGAGAGAGAGAGAGAGAGAGAGAGAGAGAGAGAGAGAGAGAGAGAGAGAGAGAGAGAGAAAGAGAGAGAGAGAGAAAGAGAGAGAGAGAGAAAGAGAGAGAGAAAGAGAGAGAAAGAAGGAAAGAGAGAGAGAGAGCGAGATAACGGTCCCTCCATCATATGGCCCATAAAATAAATAAGAGCATTGAGATACCTACCCTTGAGACTTCCCTCCACCTCCTACCTTCCATCTACGTTTTCCCTTACCTTCCATCTACTTTTCCCCTACCTCTTATCTACCTCTTCCCTACTTTACATCTACTTTTTCCCTACCTTCCATCTGTCTTTCTCTTACCTTCAATCTACCTTTACCCTACATATCTACCTTTCCCCTTACCTTCAATCTACCTTTCCCTTACATTCAATCTACCTCTTCCCTACTTTACATCTACCTTTTCCCTTACCTTCAATCTACCTTTCCCCTACATATCTACCTTTTCCCTTACCTTCAATCTACCTTTCCCTTACATTCAATCTACCTCTTCCCTACTTTACATCTACCTTTTCCCTTACCTTCAATCTACCTTTCCCCTACATATCTACCTTTTCCCTACATCTACCTTCCATCTACTCACCCTGCATGAGAGGCGAAGATCGGAGATGGCTCACGCTGGGGTCTCCGCGGTACGTGAGCGCTGGTGCCAAGTGGGGCCAGTTTCGTGCCCCGGGGTGGGACATGGCTGGCACTCTGCCGGGGGAGGAGGGGGATCCCACAGGGTGCCAGGACTGATGGGGGGGGTGGGGGGTTATATGACGCAGTAGATAAGTCTTTTTTTTTTTTCTTCTTTTCTTTTTTTGGGGGGGTGGGAGAGGGAGGGATAAACCGGGCGTTGGAAACAGTCAAAAGATCAACGAGCGTGTTTAAGATCGGTTTATTTTATTTTATTTCTTTTCTTAAATATCCTTTTTATATTTTTTCTTTCTTATTTCTTCTCTAAGTGTTCTTTCTCAGCCAATCACTGGGCGCGAATTAGGGAATGGGCGGAGCACGCGGATGTGGGTACGACATGGCACTCCGCTTGGAAATGGCACTGAGGCCTCGGGGCACTATTCCAGGCAGCGCATCCCTCCCTCTGTCACTTTAAGATTATTTTTTATCTTTGATTTTCAGCCTCCTCCCTTTTTTTTTAATTACTACTAGTTCTTATTGTCTAATTGGACTCGTTAACAATAACAGCCACTTTTCCGTCGGCTGCTAATAAAAACAAGCACCTTTGTTTGTTTGTTTGTTTTCAATCCGCCTGGGTTTGCCTTCACATCTGTTTACAGCTGCAGTTAGGCTGGAAGAAAGGGGGGGCGGGGTGGGCGGGTGGGGGAAGAGGAGGTTATTCATTTTATAATTAATGGTTGTTATAAGGAACGCTTTTATAATCTTCGATCGTTGTAGGAAAAAAAAAGTTTTGTTGTATATGATAATGATAATGATGTTTATGATGAAGAATAAAACAATCCCCCCCCAAAAAAGACAATAAATATCAACAATACTGTAAACTTTAACGACAAGAGAGAATAGAATGATCAGAACCAATCATCCCGGAATGTAGCCAAGTGTCCGAATAAGCTGAGTTGACGGTGCGAATAACAGGTCCCGCCAACTGTACCCCATGAACCGACGCTGAGACCTGTTGCAGAGGAAGGTTCCAAGAAGACTCTAAGCCACAGAATAAAAGTCTAAAATTCGCCGCTGTACAGAAAAAAAACCCGGCAGTTTTAGGGCCTTGAAGACGCGTAGCTTGGCCTCTCTGCACAGGTTCTGGCATATGACAGCAGGAACGAGAGGGATGAGGATGATAATGCTACGATTTCGACTGCTGCTTATAGGGATGATGATGATAATGATACTGGCGAGAATGAGGGTGATGATAATGGTAATAATGATAATAAAAATTAAAGAAATAAAGATAACAATGACCCCAACCAAACATAGTAATAATAATAATAATAATAATAATAATAATGATAAATAGTTACAGTAACTGCTGACATTGCTGCCAACATCATAAAGATTTTTAGAATCTTTTCACCCTTGGCTCTGATAATGATCCCATAAAAAATCGTTATAACACAATACAATAACTAGTATTTTGAATCCTATTCGAGAATCCCATATATCAAACGTCAAATTTGTAAAGCAACCTTTTTAAAAAACAGCCGAAAATTTGACATAAAAAGTTTAATCATTACCAGACAGCAACCAAGCCACGTGACACCCCCCCCCCCCCCCCCCAGCGCCATGAACCAGGTGTCCGTGGCATGCATGACCCATGGCAGAGCTGGTCACGTGACATGGATTTTCCCGCCATTTTTTCCCGCGCATCATTTTTTTCTGCGAGTCACGTGACTGGGCGTGTGAGACTTATTAATAATATGAACGTTTCTCTTTTTTTCCGCGAGACGTGAACATTAAATAAAACAAAGATACATGGCAGAGATTGAAAATAAAAAATAAAATGAAACAGGTTTTCCAACACGCTTGGACGCTGATAGTTGGTAAAAGGTAAAGGCGATAAAATATTAAATCAATTGAATCTGTTCATAAAAAAAAATAAAAAATAATAATACAATTTTTTTTTACTCTAAGCAATGGGAACATGAAGGTGTAATTACCAATACACATACATACATACATACATAAATATTCTTATATAAATATTTTTATTTTATTAAACAAATATTTTTTATTTCATGCAAGAAATTTACCAACAGGGTTCTGTCAGAAAATCACTGACTGATGATGAGACATCTTTCTTTTAATGAAATGATTAAAATGAACATCTGCTTGCATTTGAGAGACAGCGAGAGAGTAAATAAGATAGATGGATAGATAGATAGATAGACAGAGAGAGAGAGAGAGAGGGAGGGAGGGAGAGGGAGAGAGAGAGAGAGAGAGAGAGAGAGAGAGAGAGAGAGAGAGAGAGAGGGAGGGAGAGGGAGGGAGGGAGGGGGGGGGAGGGGAGGGAGGGAGAGAGAGAGAGAGAGAGAGAGAGAGAGAGAGAGAGAGAGAGAGAGAGAGAGAGAGAGAGAGAGAGGGAGGGAGAGGAGAGGGAGGGAGGGAGGGAGGGAGAGAGGGAGGGAGGGAGAGAGAGAGAGAGAGAGAGAGAGGGAGGGAGGGAGGGAGAGAGAGAGAGAGAGAGAGAGAGAGAGAGAGAGAGGAGAGAGAGAGAGAGAGAGAGAGAGAGAGAGAAGGGTGCAAGCGAGAGTTGGCCGAATCAACTAAAGATTGAGTTCGTCTACGAGGTCACTCACCCCGATCGAGCCACACACACATATATTTATGTATGTATATACATACATACATACATACATATATATGTGTGTTTGTGTGAGTGTGTGAGTGTGTGTGTGTGTGTGTGTGTGTGTGTGTGTGTGTGTGTGTGTGTGTGTGTGTGTGTGTGTGTGTGTGTGTGTGTGTGTGTGTGTGTGTGCATATATGTATGCATGTATGTATGTATGTATGTATGTATGTATGTATGTATGTATGTATGTATGTATGTATGTATGTATGTATATATGTATTTATGTATGTAAGTATATGTCTCTGTACGTACGTGTATATGGTATACATCCCACACAGGTAAACAGATGCATATTGTGAAAAAGCTCTAGCCCCCCCCCCCCTCATCTCCTTCCCACTCATTCGCCATTTTCTTGTGCAAATGCCTTCACGACTTCTGGTTTTCATCACATCGCTGCTACACAAAAGCCATTTCTTCAGGCCTTTATGCTTCGAAAAGGTCAAAAAGAAAATTACACAAAACTCTATGAATCCACACTCCCTCTTCGAAAGGTCACGCACCTCTTTCAAATCTAGTTTCTAATGCTGGTCATGTGACCTTTGACCCTTTATCGTGGAGTTACGTCAGAGTAAAGGAAAACGCGATAGATTCTATATTAGAGACTCATTTTCAATCGTAATATCTTTATTAATAATATGTGATCGTGTATGCCTAAAAACGACCGCTAAAGAACCGAAAATCACAATAAAATGCCTTAAAACAAACAAACAAAAAAAATACGAATTAAAAAAATAACAACAAAACGCAATAAAAAACACAGACAGACACACTAGTCAGTACCAGTCGCGTCAGCCCTCCCAAAAGTCGCATCAAAGTGATAAAAATTGTGTCACAAACGGCTTCGAAGTGTCACCAGCAGATCCAACACAGATTCCGCGACTTCCTACCTTGATCCAGAGCGTCTATCTTCGAGATCTTACCTTGGCAAAATGAAGCTTTCACCCTCATACTACAACAGAACCTACCGCGCGCTAACGTCGTCATTATCGCCATATCACACTGCAGGTATGGTGAACCATTTTAAGTATCAGATACGCGGCGAAGTTGCCATAACTCTAGTTTTATTTGCTGACGGAACAGGAGTGAACTGATGACGTCA
>NC_061844.1:6215598-6218098 GCF_019202785.1 Penaeus chinensis | reverse complement strand
CCACACCCTTCCCCCCCCCCCCCACCCTACCATCTCTACCATACTCCCGACACATAATCTCGCTCCCCAAAATCCTACCAGCAATGTCTACCGTACCTTTCACCTTACCGCCTTCTACCACTGTTTTTACCACAACCACAGCCAGCAGGTCTCCCAGATTCCAGGCCTCGAGACCCAAAGAAGTCGATAATATTGTGTCACAGGAATAAAGTGTCACAGTGACAGTCTGACCTTTATACTTAACGAGATTTAGGGAGGTCGCTCGGCGTAGAGAGACGAACAGACAAACACACATACGGGTGGATGGAGGAGCGCGCAAAGACAGAGATGCACATACGTACGTACATATAAAGCATCCCGTACAAAAGCATAGCAACAATCACAAAAACAACAACAAAAACAGAGGCAGACTGGGGAGCGCACAAAGACAGAGATACAGACAGAAGTACAAGCGAGACGAACCTTCCCTTAAAAACAAACATGCGAATAAACATGCACACAGAGACACACATACACATATACGCACACACGAACGAATTCGTCTCAAACCAAACTAGAGCAAAAACAAAAACAAAACACATAGACAACAAACACACACGTACACGAAACAAAACAAACAATAACAACAACAGCAACAGAAACAAATATAGATCGCACGTACATTCTTCTAACAAATACATCTTTAGTGAAAGTTTATAGCATAAAAACTGGCCATCTCCCGGTCTGTCGCAGCAGGAAAAGGCTATACTGAAAACTTGTCTGTCTTTGCTCTTTTTGGCTACAGTGTTACAGTGTAGGGATGGTGTAGCAGTGTAAATGTTAAGGGGGAGTTATAGTGGAGAGCTGGTATTACAGTGTAGAAATGGTGTTACAGTGTAGGGATGGTGTCATGGAGACGTGATGATGCTTCAGTGTAGGGATGGTATTACAGTGATGGTGTCATGGTGGTGTTTCAGTGTGAAGTTGGTTGTAGGAGAGTGATGGTGTTACATTGTAGAGATGGTGCTGCAGTGTGGGTGTTAAAAAGGGAATGATGGTGTTATAATTCAGAGCTGGTGGAGAGTGGGTGATACTACAGTGTAGGGATAGTTTTACAGTGTAAGTGTCATAGCGCAGAGCAGGTGCTATACTGTAGTGATGGTATTAAATGTAATGGTAGTGCTACAGTGTAGATATGATGTTACAGTAATGTTTTTTGAATACTGTGATGGTGTTACGAGATAGAACAGATGTTAACAGTTTAGGGAAACAGAGATTTGTTACAACAGCGATGATTCAGTGTAGAGATGGTTTCCAAGTGTGGTAATGATATGCTAATATGATGGAATTACAGTGTAGTGATGGTGTCATATCACAGTAATGGTATTAATATATAGTGCTGGGGTTACAGTGTAGCAGCGACGTTATGGTGACGGTGTGGCGATTTTATGTCACTGTGCCATTATGATAATAGTGATGCTGTAACAATAGTTATAGATTAAACACTATATTTTTCCATCTAATCTAATTATGATTATGTTTTGCACTATAGAAGCCCTAGTGACATAATATGTATGTTTATGTACTTATGTATGTATGTATGTATGTATGTATGTGTGTACGTATGTATACACGTTTGTATGTACGTTATGTATACAAGTATATATATATATATATATATGTATGTATACATGTATGTATATATGTATGTGAGTACTTATGTATACATGTATGTATACATGTATATATAAATATATATATATATATATATATATATATATATATATGTATGTATGTATGTGTGTACGTATGAATGTGCGTATGTATGTATGTATGTATGTATGTATGTATGTATGTATGTATGTATGTATGTATGTATCTATGTATGTATGTGTATGTATGTATGAATGTATATGTGAAAGCACGTACATAAGCTTAACAAAAAACACGGAAAAACATCAGCATATAAAACTATTTCTCTCCCTAGAGCGCCCCCCCCCCCCCCACCTAGCCATTCCTTTCCCTCGTGGGCCCTTCCCCTTCCCCCCTCCCCCTCCCCCTCCCCCTTCCCATAGGTCCGTCCATCCATGCCCACCGCTCTCCACCCATCCACCCACCCACCCACCCACCTCCGCCCACCTCTCGCCCACCGCCCTCCACCCACCCACCCACCCATCTCCGCCCACCGCCCGCCCACCTCTCGCCCACCGCCCATTGGCTGACCTTGGCTTTCGTGCCCTTGATAGGTCATCCGCGCCGGGGTCACGCAGACGAGAGAGGTACATGGGTGGGGGGTGGGATGGGGTGGGGGTGGAGTGGGATGGCGGGGGAGAGGGGAAGTAGGGGTTGGGTGGGAGCAGAAGATGGGAGGGGGTGTAGAAAAGAGGAAGATGGAGAGAGGGAGATGGAGAGAGGGAGGGAGGAGGAGAGGGGGAGATGGAGAGAGGGAGATAGAGGGAGGGGGAGGGGAGGAAGGGAGGAGAGGAGAGGGGGAGGAGAATGGAAAGGGGAGGAAGGGGGG
>NC_061844.1:6193098-6200598 GCF_019202785.1 Penaeus chinensis | reverse complement strand
AATGGAGGAAATGCAAAGAAAAAAGAACATGGGGGAAATGCATTTTCGTATATATATGTTTTTCTTGTTTACACCAATACCTTTTTTTCATCTTTCATACCTTCGGCAGTCTTTTACATATACAGACAAACATACGTACAGGAGTGGTCCTATGTACTTGTGGTGAAGGCACGTATAGGCATTTTCTATGTTCTCATTTATGCTATGATGAGACCGGATTCTCATTATTTTCATAATTTGTGTCATTTAAATGACTTTAATAAACACACACACACACCTTACATGAAATAGTTATTTGATATTATAAACCAGGGAAGATACAATATGACAACAATTCATGTTATTACAGGCAACATGAAATCTACAAGTTTACAGATGATATAAGTGTCTGTACTTCATTCGTAAATGCATCAATTTCATATTGGTATACGAGCGTATACTGACTGACTAAAACATGCAATCACGAAATTAGCATTTGTCATAAACACGTGAGGATTGTTTATAAACATAATAGCAGACACGCTAAACGGATGGTACGTGGATACAGTATAAACATGGCTAGCTGTCTGGTTACATCTTCGCCCAAAGTCACGTGTGTAAGGAAAAAGAATTGTGGTCGTGTCCCCACAGAAGAATATTTCGAATGTGATTACAAAAAACGATATCCATTTCTTTAACAGTGTGCTATAATGTAATAACGCTGATATGACGCTGAGACCTAAGAATACAAATTAGACGGAATGTAAAACACAGGCCTTGGTAAAATACAAAGGCTCAGAAGTACGAGCATATAGACACTTTTTTTTGCAAAACAAGAAAACAAATTGGTGTTGATATTTCTCATTTCGTTCATAGACAGCTTGAACTGTGTGGATTTATAATTCCTAATTCAGTTATCTTTCTATTCTCATCTACTTACATATAAATATAAATCATAATATGGCAGGAATATCCATTGTGATCCAAGGGATAATGCGTCCTGGATTTGACCCCAGTTTCCCGATGCCAGTACTCAGTCGCAGCTGAATCGGGTAAGAGGTTTAGGGCACGAACTTGGGACCTTGGGATTGCAAGTCCTATGATCCCGGGGCTACAAAGGTCAGAGTCCTATGTTTCACCCTTGGAAAGATGTTTATATGATATATGTGTATATGCACCGGTCTGTTACTATAAACATCCTAGTTAAGCTAAGCCCAACCCACTTATAAGCATTTACAGTATATGATAATGGAGTTTATCTATGTTTCTCTTTCCATTACTTAGTAGCAATCATTTTTCAACAAACACACACACATATATATGTATGACAGGTGTGACAAAGAGGCAGGGCTAAATGACGTCACTCTATCTTGCTAATTAGGATTTCCATTAAGATGCCAAAAATGGACAGATAAATGATTCTTGTTGAATAATACTCTTATGTCAGGGGATTCTTAACGTGGGTCCATGGGTGGGTTTCTAAGGATTTATTTTTGTATAGAAAGTTTTTTTTAAAATGTTTACTTTAAAGTTTAATGATAATTTGTGTATATAATATGTACGAGACAATCAAATCTTAATAAAATACATCATACACATTGTATGCAAAGCTGTGTTTATGTGAATATTTCTGTCCATAGCTTTCATCAGATTCTAAAGGGTCCGTGACGTAAAATGTTAAGAACCACCGCTGTTATAATTACTCTTCTACTATAAGGTACAGTCAAACGTGACTTCTTTTTTGGAGTACCCAACTACCTTGTCATTGGTTCATCTCGGTTGTCCACACACACACACACACACACACACACACACACACACACACACACACATTTGGGCGAGGGACCACTGCACTGACGCCCCTGTTAACAAAATCTGATGTAAATAATAAGCCAGAATGTATTTCCACGTTAAAAGAAAATGAACATACCACGTGGAATACTACATTATGAGCCTGTCCTAAAAATAACAGACATCTACCTAACATAATTCACCGCACGAGAAGTAACACAGCTATCTTCAGTACGAGATCGTTTGTTTCGAATCAAAAGCTGTGTGTAAATTTAGCTCAGCTTAAGTTCAAACATTTATTTTGAAGACTAAACCCGTGTAATATGTTGTTTTATTAAGGGATTTTGTGTCAGATTACATACAATCCGTAATATACGCAGTATTTTGTTCCAACACCAATCATAGAGTCCAAACAAGAAGGACTTTCGTATGGCTTGCTTCCTGGAATCTGAGTGAGAGAGAGAGAGAGAGAGAGAGAGAGAGAGAGAGAGAGAGAGAGAGAGAGAGAGAGAGAGAGAGAGAGATAAAGAGAGAAAGAGAGAGAGAGAGAGAGAGAGAGAGAGTAACTTTCGATGTGCTTAATATGAGGAAATATATCAAATATTAATATTGTTCTAAAAATTACCTATATAGTCATTAAGAATCATAACAGTGATAGTAATTCTGAATATCAAAGTTGAGTAACCTATGTGAAGATGTCCAATTTAATCCCAAAGGAACGGACGAAAAATATTTACAGAATACACATGTATCATTATCATTTCAGATATTACAACAAGTTCTTTCTCTTTCTCTCTCTCTCTCCTTCACTCACTCACTCACTCTCACTCTCTCTCTCTCTCTCTCCCTCCCTCTCTCTCTTTCTCTCTCCCTCCCTCCCTCCCTCTCCCTCTCTCTCTCTCTCCCTCTCCTTTATTCTCTATTGGCAGCACTCACAAAAAGGCACATCTTTACTCCCTGCTTTTGGGTTTCAATACATAACATACATTATAAGTTTTTACGCATTGGGCCAAAACGTGCATTTGAAGATAAAGGCTTGTCTCCAGCAACTGTTCTTCACCATATTATCGCGAACCCTAGATTGCTTTGATCAAATCACTGGAGATATTTATTAATCTGTTCACGTGATTATGCTATGTTTATATATTGAATTAAAAAGACGCAAAGAGCTTACAATTAGATCTCAAGATCATTTCACTAATCAAAAATATTGAAAGTCACTTGACGGATAAAATATTTACTCAACCTTTGCGAGTACGTCAGTTTGATTTTAACCAAAGATGGGAATTCAAACATTACAATAACCAATTCAAAATAGGCATTCCACGCGACACAAGAGCTAAATGGCTTTCTCTCTTATAATATAGCGACTGCACTTGGCAAGCATATTCTCCCTTCGCTAAATACATTTATATCAAATACGCCTCGTATTTCGATTCATGTTATTATGGCAAATGATCTTCTGCAGGACCTTAGTAGCCTGCACTATCTCATTGGGCTACAGACTCAGGCAGGACCACCAAATAGGCTCCCTTTGTGGGCGAACGTATCATACATGATTTACAAGACAGGAGTTATTCATATATATCCTCGCTTGGGTCGTGGCCTCGTTTCCATTTATGCTCTTGATCGGGATTCAATCTTCTTTGGAATACCATGTGATGTGTATGCTGCGAGGTTTGGCATTTTCTATTAAATCTTTATGCCGGCCCACGTCTCTTATGCCTGTTGGCACCCAGTTCACATCAGGCACCGGGGAATGTGGGCGGTGGTTGGAGTCCCTGTCCCTCTGACGAAGTAGCAGGAATAACAACAACAGCAACAGCAACAATAATGATAATAGTATCAAAGGCAAATTTATAAGTACGATGATGCTGATAATCTTTGATATTATTGTTACTGTTATCTTTATAATGATTATTATAATGGCGATAACAGTAACAAAAAATATGATAATGAAAATAATAGTAATTATATTACTACTAATAATAACACTAATAATAATATTATTGTTCATTATATCAGTAATAGTAATAGTAATAATAATAATGATAATGGTAATAATAACAATAATAACACTTAATAATAATAAAAATAACAATAAAAGCCTAAAACAAATATCCTTTACACTTGACTGATCAGCCGGCCTAAAACCCTTCATGATCAGCTGACCTAAAGCCCTCTGATATGTAGTCTCTGGTCCGAGCAAAGAGGACCTCGAAAAATTAGAATTTTAAGACTTCAGCACTTAATTAAAGCTCTTTGTGGTGCATCTTATGTGTTGTGATAACTTCAGGTAGATTTCTCAAGGACTCCATGATTGCAGAAAAAAACACATGTGGTTTGGAACATTTATAAGGGAGAAAGGAGGGAAAGGAGGGAAGCCGAGGCAATAAAAAACTGTGTAAAATATGTTCTTGGTGTTGATGAGATTTCAGAAGGGCGATACATTTTCCTTCTTCAAGATATTTTGTTTTTCTTTCCACTCAAGAAGTGATAACAACCGTCAACAAGGAAGCAAGGCCAAAAAAACAAATACCTTTTATGTCAAGGTTTAGCTCTTACACTCGAGGAGGTAGAGATAAAAAAGGAGTTACTTGAAATGCACCTCGATGTCTGTGGAAACTCTGCTTTAGTATGGTGGTAGCAGTATTGCAAAATTGCATGGGAGGGCCCGGGTAGGGTGTTAGGGGGAGGTCCTTGGCGTTGTTTGTTTGGCAACAATGCTCATTCCGGTCGGCTATTTTGGTAAAGCTTTTTGAAATCTGTCGCAATGCATTTATCATACCTCGTCTGGTTTATTATGAAAACCCTTTGGGTGATTCGTACATTATGTAAGTGTATTCTGCTATAATCTTGGACTGCGTATTAGGGTAACTATAAACTCCACGGTCCAAAATAGGTTGCATTTTATTTTTGGCGGTCAGTGGACCTTTCCGAATAAAGAAGTACAGCCACTGTTCCCTGGTTCGCTCTCCGGGTGCGTGTGCTCGTGGCGACCCAGTTGGGGACACGCGAACTACCTTCGGAATTCCATTTTGCTGTATACACAATATACACACATACACCCATACGAGCCTCCCCCCCCCTCCCCCCACCTCAACACACACGCTCGCGCACACACACACACGCACACGCACACATACACGCACGCACGGACGCACCTACGCGCGCGCGCGCGCACACGCACACACACACACACACACACACACACACACACACACACACACACACACACACACACACACACACACGCACACACACAGTAGATAGAAAAAACCCGAGGGAGCATCTTCGCCAACAAGATCACCGGAAGGTCACCCTCAGACGTTGTGCCAGCGGCTCCAGCGTCGTGATGACAAACTGCCGGAATAATGTAAACAAAGAATGACGTCACGGCCAGTGTTCGATTTTGTGGTGCGACGCTTGTTGTGTTCGTTTTTTTTCATCAATATTTTCATTCTTTTCTCTCAGTCGCAGTTGCATCATCGCGATTTTGATTTTATCAGAGCGTTTGTGGGTCTTCCCGGTATCTTATCCATCACAAATGTCAACAATACTCGAACAAAAATCGGAATGTTATGTCGACGCCTCGATTTCTGGGTAAACCGACTTTTTTCCTCACATAATCTCTTATCAAATTTTTCACCTCAAAATTCTTTCTCTCTGCAAGAGACGGGAAAAACACGGCAGGAAATGCAAGAAAATGACAAATGACATGTTCCGTCGACTCAGTCACTGCCACTGTATTTGTTTTTCTTCTCTTTTTTGCGTCAAGTAAATTTCGGGAATGCCACCTCATTTGCATAACAATAAAACACTTATACGCTCTTATCCCCTACCACATACACAATGACCGTTCATAAAACTCCGGCGCATCAGCAAACACCCGCAGACGTGGACTGTTTCCAGGGCAGCATCTCAGGGGAGATGTTTCAACTGTTACAAACTAATAATGATTGTTATATAAGCAATCCACCGGTTTTCCATTGGACTACCGCGACATTGCCTGTGTTGGATTGCATGAGTGGACGTTTATTCGCAAATGTATCTCTCGAAGGAATTGTTTGTATTATATCAGTGGAGTATATCTTTCCTTCGTTTTTTTTTGACTCGCTCCTGTTTTTATCCGCGTTTAGATTCAGGGCTGTCAGTCAGTCTGTCTCGCTCTGTCTCTCTCTATTTGTATCTAAATTCAGAATTGCCATTCTCTCTCTTCTTTCTCTGTCTATTTACTGAGTGCATTTGAATTGAGTTGACTTCCTTTCCCTTTTTTTCTTTTCTTCGCTCTCCCTCTACTCTCTCTCTCTCAATCTCGCTCTCGCTCTCTCTCTCTCTTTCTCTCTCTCTCTCTCTCTCGCTCTCGCTCTTTCTCTCGCTCTTTCTCTCTCCCTCCCTCTCTCTCTCCCTCTCTCTCTCTCATTCTCTCTCTCTCTCTCTCGCTCTTTCTCTCGCTCTTTCTCTCTCCCTCCCTCTCTCTCTCTCTCTCTCTCTCTCCCTCCCCCTCCCACCCCCTCTCTCTCTCTCTCTCTCTCTCTCTCTCTCTCTCTCTCTCTCTCTCTCTCTCTCTCTTTACACACACACACACACACACACACACACACACACACACACACACACACACACACACACACACACACACACACACACACAGATTTAGTACAATTTCAAATATAATGACGCAGATATAATTAGGTCCCGGTATAATCACTTAACAAGGGAGGAAGGTCTTATCTGATAACAGAAGCTAAAGTTCGGCTGAGCGAGACGAAGCACGAACACCGAGAGGCAGTGAGGCAGTAATAGTATCATTGACAAAGGGAAAATCATTGAGAGAAGAGGCTTTTATGGGCATTTATGGTATTGGTTAGATTATGGTTATTCTATGGTAGTTTGGTGTGGTTTCGGTTGTTTGGTTGAACTGGGCGATGTGATGAAGGTGTCACTGGGTTGTTTGTGGTGGTTATGTTATTTAAAGAGGTTATTAACTACAGCGGGGTTGTGGTAATTAATTTTGTTGTGGTTGTTATGGTGACTATAGCAATAATCATGAAGTAATTATAGAACTGAAGGAAATAAATGTTCTGAGTTGGTTGTAATTTCTATGGTATTAGAATATGGTATTTTCGGTACTAACCATTGCGGTAGATCTTGAGTGTGTGAAGCATGGCGGTCTCAAGAGTACTGTTGTCTTTTATTATATATATATTTTTGGGGGGCTCAGCTCTCAGATTTCATTTTCTTTCACTGCGGTCTAAATCACTGTCATATTTTCGGGTCGGTAGTAACGAGGTTATATTTCAGTCCACTTCCAATTTTTATTATTTTCTTAATTCACCTTCCGTTTCTAACTACTCAATTAACCATTAGTACACTTTCACAGACACCCAATGGCATTCAAAAACACACTCCTGTTCGTCTCACATATTTCGATTTGCTTTTCTATATAACTAAAAAAAATAAACACATAGATAAATAAATAAAATAGTCCCTTCGTAAAATAGAAATACAAGTCGGGTCGATGCTCTCACGCTTGCAAAATCACAGAGGAGCTGCGGTCTCCTGTTTGCAAGCGGCTGGTGTTCCTCAGGCAGGTAGCACCGCATGTGACCAGCTCTAGCGGCACACAAGACGTACTGGACACCAGCAAAAGGTGCGCTTCTCCCCCACCGTGCCACCGCCCCCCCCCCTCCCCAACACTGCCCGTACCCCACCTCTCTTCTCTTTTAC
>NC_061844.1:6178098-6180598 GCF_019202785.1 Penaeus chinensis | reverse complement strand
TGCTAATCTCTAGAGTCCAGGCAGCTACTCCCAACCAGTTATGAGACTGATGCTGGATGAAGCTCAGGGTCGTCAGGGGCAGAGCAGTCCAGGGCAAGCAGAGGCTCTATGGCACCCAGGGGCCGTGATTAACAATCCAGGCTTCTAAGCGAGCGTGAGCAGGATGGCAGGCAGCATCACGGTAGGAAGCCAGTGTACACTGGTCACTCACAATTTTAAACCAAGAGCACGGGAGGCTAATGGCTCCAAATCCACAACCTAGACAAGCCCAAATGGCCCCAAGGATCACATTAGACCCTCTAGGGCATGCAGGGACCTCCAGCTGGGGGAAGAGTGTGTTCCTCAGGCCCCGTCCCAGAAATCTGCGACGAAGTTCAACCACATCAATCACTGTGTAGCGAAAGTGACGGCGTGAGCGACTTGTGACGTTATAGAGTTGACAGGAATTTGGTAGGGTTGATGAAAGCACCTCTTGGTGCGCCAGTGTAGCGTTGCAAAGGAACAACTGGATACAAGTTGCTGTGTGGGCTTCTGAAACCCACAGTTAATCAACCTGGTGGGGAACAACTCATCACTCTTACTTCGTAACTCTTGCCAAGCCCTCTCTGAATCTTCTTGCTCGACCTATACGTAAACTTGCTGGCACTTCACTCTGACACTCTGACACGCCTCACAGACTCAGAATCACTTCGTAGGGAGAACACCACTTTACACTTCTAAGCTTCAACAAAAATGATTGCTTCCAAATACACAAACACACGCTGCACGATGCGATTTCCTGGCGACTTTGGGTACGGACAGTTGCAGCTGTTTCAGTTGATGATGGAGTCTGGTGCATGAAGATCGCAACCTGAAGGAGAAAAATAACATATAAAGCAAACTGATAATATTGATAATAAATAGCAATAAAGCTTTATTCTCTAAAACATTAATTACTCCCCGAATCAGATCCCTAAACCAGTCATTCAATCTTAACCGATGGGTTTTTTTTACACTGATTATTACTATAAGCATCTATGATAAAGGGACTTTTTAGATACTTAAAAGAACCTTAGACAAGAATGACCAGACTCCCCGTAGTAAAGACCTAGATACCCTGTTCATGAATCTCTACATCCCTAGTATATAAAACCGATAATTTACACTTATCTTTGGCACTGAATAACATTAAGGATTAAACAGATACTAATGAAAATGGTGTAAGTTTAAGAGCAAAATGTTCCAGACAGAACAAGAAAGAACACAAATGTACAGCAAGAAAACAATGAGTAGAAGTAGACATGGATACTTGAAGTACATCTAAAAGTAAATGACTCATTTCTATGATACGAATGCAGGTTAATGTTTGTATATATAATGCGATGTTCACCACAGAGCAATAAAACCAAGACTGAGGGGGTAAACAAGTTTGATATGGATTACGTCGTGGTTCATTTTTTTTTTTGAGTTATTCATCCAATGCTGATGATTCATCTCTGCCAAAGAAAACGGGAAAGCTTCTAAAGAACGGTACCATTACGAAGTCTTACACCCACTCCAAACTGTACGTGTCGTAAAGTATATATCATTCCTACGGTGTACATAGGAAGTAGTACTTTTTCTCAAGAAACGCATCCTGTATAATGTCTCCTACCATTCCTTGGGTATACATTCCAGCAATAATAAACAAAACCGAAAAAATAAGGAATTTAATCCTCATCACGTACATAATGATAAATTTAAATGTATTTTGAACCATTGCACCGCGTTCAGAGTTATAGCACTTGCAAGCTGTACAACTCGAAGAAAAATCTCCCGAAACTTTACAGAAAATCGTGGACTTCATTCTACGATATAATTCCCTCATCCGATTCCTCACAGATAGGAAAGACATTGATAATCTTACTCGGCGCAGACAACGAACACGACATGAATCACAAGGACAGGGGGACAAGGCGGTGGTCACATATTCTTCCACATGATACGTAGCCTTCAGAAAACGGACATGTGCAGAATTCCTCGCCGTAGATGTTTCGTAGAAGATGTTCAAGCGTAATGGTGTTTCCTTGTGTGTTTTGTGTTATAGCAAAGTAGATGTCTTGTATATAATGCATATGTGTTGATATGATGTGTGTTTTTTGTGGTATGGTCCTTAGCAAAGTAGGTATCTGGTAGAAAATGTTTAACTGTATGATATTCCTTGTATTTTTTTCTGGCAAAGGTTTCAGCAAAACAGACGTCTCGTAGAAATTTACCATTAATACTTCCAATCATGATATAAGACCGAACAAAACAGATATCTCGTAGATATTGTTCAATTGTGATCGTTCCGTAGTATAGGCCTTGGCGAGGTGGATATATCTCAAGAAAAATAAAGAGTGGATATTTCTTCTTTCATTTTACGAGTAATAAACGTTTGCCATTTAGCTTCATACGTCGGAGATAATACGAACATTTGCAGTACAAGTATAGAAAAATACATATCTTGGTGAAACTGCACTGATGTGATTATGTGAACTGA
>NC_061844.1:6148098-6170598 GCF_019202785.1 Penaeus chinensis | reverse complement strand
AACAGAAACAAGAACATCTATTACAAGAGTATTAAACACGCACACGGCCTTTTCCCAGTAACAACAGAGAAGTATTGTTTTCTCTTCCTCCTTGAACCCAGGGAGGGTGAATGTAAAGAATCGCTTCCGGGAACACGAGTGATTGCGAGAAGTTGGAAGGATGGTTATTTTTTTTTTTTACTGTATCTTTTTATTTATTTTCTTTTTTTCGTATTCATTCGCTTTCCCGTACACACCACACACACAACCACAACACACAAACACACAACACAAATTTATTATATATATATTTATATTTTCAATGAAAGGGAAAAATTTCGCTGGCTTTGTAAAATGATTTTTTTCATATTCAAAATTTTTTTTTTTTTTTTTTTTTTTTTTTTTTTGGGGGGAAGCATCTTTGGTTGTGAAATATGTTCCTTTTCATTGTCAAGGTTAATTAATTGTCACAAGTAAAGCAACGTTTAAGAAACTTTCTGGTAAGAGTGATGTATAATATATGGAGTCGCTTACTATTTCGTAGTCAATAAAAATACTTAAATGTTGCTGATTTTCTCTTTCGTTTTAATCAATTCAGAATTTTAGTTATTCTGTATATTCTTCATACATATTTCACTTTATTTTTGTATCTTTAATTTTTTTTTAAAAATTTCTTCTAAACATATATGGACCTAATTACTTCAGGAGGATAACACACCGTTATATAATCAATTAAATACTTTCAAATTTTTAATAAATCCGTTTCTATTGAAAATTCATTCATTTGGATGTTAATTTTAAAACCCTTTTTTATATCGTTAAGTCACGGGGGGAAATTATTTTAGTGGGGATAAAGAAAAAGGGAAAGGAAAAAGGAAAAAGAGGAAGAAAAAGGGAGAGAGGGAGAAGAGAGAGAAGAGGGGAGGGAAGGAGAGGGAGAGGGAAGGGAGAGGGAAAAGGAGGGAAAAGGGGGGGGAGGGGAGAGGGGAGAGGGGAGAGGGAGGGGGGGAAGGAGGGGAGGGGGGAGAGGGGAGGGGAGAGGGAGAGGGAGAGAGAGGGAAGGGGAGGGGGGGAGGGGGAAGAGAGAGGGGGGGGAGAGGGAGAAGAGGGGAGAGGGGGAGAAGAGAAGAGAGAGAGAGGAGAGAGAGGGAGAGGAAAGAGGTGAGAAAAGAGGGGAAGAGGGAGAGGGAGAGGGGGGGGAGGGAGAGGAGAGGGAGAGGGGAGAGGGAGGGGGGGGGGGGGGAGAGGGGAGGGGAGGAAGGGAGAGGGGGAGGGAGGGAGAGGGAGAGGGAGAGAGAGAGAAGAGGGAGAGGGAGAGGAGAGGGAGAGGGGGGGAGAGGGAGGAGAGGAGAGAGAGAGGGGAGAGAGAAGAGGAGAGCCGGAGGAGAGAGAGAGGAGATGAGAGGGAGGGGGAAGGAGAGAAAGAGAGAAAAAAAGAGAAGAAGAAGGAGAGGAGAGGGAAGAGAGAGAGAGGGAGGAAAAGGGGAGAGAGAGAAAGAAAGAAAGAAGAAAAGAAAAAAAAAGAGAAAGAGAGAGAAGGCGACGAAAGAGGGAGAGGGGATGGGGAGGAGGAGGAGAGAGAGGGAGGAGAAGGAGGGACAGCGACAGAGAGAGAGGGAAGACAGAGAGAGAGAGAGAGGAGAGAGGGAGAGAGAGAGAGAGGGGGAGGGGAGGGGACAGGAGGAAGGGGAGAAGAAAGAGAGAGAGGACGAGAAAAAGTGTAGTGGAATGTAAAAGATAGATAGTGATAGGTAGAGAGAGGGGGAGAAGAGAGGAGAGAGAGAGAGAGAGAGAGAGGAGGGGAAAAGAGAGAAAGACAGGGACAGGAAGAAAAAGAGAGGAGGAAGGAGAGAGAGAGGGGAGAGAGGAGGAGAGAGAGGAGGAGAGAGGAGGAGAGAGAGGAGAGAGGAGAGAGGAGGAAGAAGAGGGACAGGGGGAGAGGGGAAAAGGAAGAAGGGAGGGAGAGAGGAGAGAGAGAAGAGGGGGAGAGAGCGGGAGAGAGGAGAGAGATGAGCGAGAGAGAGGAGAGGAAGAGAAAAAAAGAAGAAAAAAGCGGAAAACAGAGCGAGAGAGACAGACAAAAGAGAAGAGGGAAACGAGAGGGAAAATAGAACGAAAACACTAAAGAAAAAATTTGGTAGCATGCCTGAACCCCTTTTGCCCGGTTACAAGGGCGTATAGGGGGGGTCTCCCCGGCGGGGGACTTTGCCTTACCCCATCATCCCCAAAAGGGAAAAATACCCCCTGCGCGTTTTGCCCTGCACGCCTTGACCAACATGTGACTGAGAGAAGGTCTTCACGTATGCATTCCGCATGGGGAAGGAGGGAAGAGGGGATGCGAATGGGGAGGGGGGGAAATGGTGGAGGATGGAAGAGGGATAAAGAAAAAAGAAACTGAGAAGCGAAGAAGAAAACAAATAAAATAAAAGGGATGAACAGAAACAACAATAACGCAAATAAGGGGGGGAAATATATAAAAAAAAAGAGACAAAGGAAAAGAAGAAGAAGAAACGGCGAAAGAGAGAAAAGATATAAAGGTAAGGGAATTTTGGGAAAAAAAGGGGGAGGGAGGGGGGTCTGGGGAAAGAAGAAGGGAAAAAGGAAGAAATGGGGAGAAATGAGCTAAAGAAGGATGATAAAGAGGAAGAATAATAGAGAGAGGATTAGAAATGGAAAAAAAAGAAAGGCGGAACGGGAGTAACAGAAGGAGGAAAGAGGAAAAGGGAAAAGAAAAAAAGGGGTTTGGAGAAGAGAAAAGGAAGAAGGAACAAAAAAATTTAGGAAAGGAGGGGAGGAAAAAGAGGAGGAGGGGAGGAGGGGGGGGGAGGAGGGAAAAGGAGGGGAGGAGAGGGAGGAGGAGGAGGAGGGGAAAAGGAGGAGGGAGAAGCGGGGAGGAGGAAAAAGGAGGGGGGAGGAGGAAAGGGGGGAGGGGGGAGGGGGAGGAGGAGGAGGGGGAGGAGGGGAGGGAGGGGAGGAGGAGGAGGAGGAGGAGCACCCGGAGGAGAAGGCGAGGAGGGGAGGAGGGGGAGGGCGGGGAGGGGAAAAGGAGGAGGGGGGAAAAGGAGGAGGGGGGGAGGGGGAGGGGGACGCAGGGGAGCGCAGGGGGGGGAGAGGGGGAAAGAGCGGGAGGAGGGAGGGGGAGGGGAGGAGGGGGAGTGGGGAAGGGGGAAGAAGGGAGGGGAGGAAAAGGGGCGGGGGGGGGGAGGAGGAGGAGGGGGAGGAAAGGGGGGGGAGGAAGAGGAGGAGGAGGGGGGGAAGAGAAGAGGGGAGGAAAAAAGGAGGGGAGGAGGAGGGGGGGGAGGAAAAAAGGGGGGAAAAGGAAGGGAGGGGAGGAGGAGGAAGAGAGGGGAGGGAGGAAAAGGAGGAGGAGGAGGAAAAAGGGAGGAGTGGGGGGGAAAGGGGGAAAGAGGCGGGGGAAAGGAGGAGGCGGAGCAGGAGGAGGGGGGGGAGGGCGGGGGGAGGAGGAGGAAGAGGTGGTGGGAGGAGGAGGGAGGGGGGAGGGGAAGGAGGAGGGGGGGGGAGGAGGGGAAAGAGGAGGAGGAGGAGGGGGGGGGGGGAAGAAGGGGGAGGAGGAAGGGAGGAGGAGGAAGGAGGAGGAGGGGAGGGGAAAGGGAGGAGGGGAAGAGGAGGCGAGGGGAGGAGGGGGGAAAAAGGGAGGGAAGGGGGAGGAAGACCGTGTCATTTCGAATCTCGTGGCGTGGTACGAAACGTAAAAAAAGAATTGGTTCGCGCCGT
Source organism: Penaeus chinensis (assembly GCF_019202785.1). NCBI lineage: Eukaryota > Metazoa > Arthropoda > Malacostraca > Decapoda > Penaeidae > Penaeus > Penaeus chinensis. The sequence continues at coordinate 6,166,884 of NC_061844.1, read as the reverse complement.
TTTGTTAGGGTGCTGGCCGTTACGTGGCGTATTTTAAACTGGACAAAAAAAAAAACCCAACACACACAGCGCCCACCCCAAAAACCACTTTCAAACACAATCATACATACACATACACACAAAAAAATACCAACAACAACACATTATACCACACATCGTATAAGCATTAAATAAAAAAACATACAATATAAAATATAGGACACCCCCCATGTGTCCCGGGTTTATCGCCACCCTTCATTCGGTTTGATATTCTTCTTTCTAGGCAATTATGTGGGCTGGCAATTTCGGAATTCCAAAATTTATTCCCAATTCATACTTTTAAGAATGTCCCCTTTTAAAAAAGTTGTTAAAAAGATAAAATTTGGTTTAATTCCGTGCATAATTTCGCAACATTTTTTTTCACTCGAGTTGCAAGTTACCAATTATCGAGAAAAATTTTTTTTGTTGCATATCTGATCTCCGGAAAATGGAAAAGAATAACTTATTCGTCGGTGTAAAAAACAAAAAAATTTAAAACTATAAAGCAAAGACAAGACAATAACAGTAAACATTAAAAGACAAAAGTTTACAAAAGGCAGATAGTTACGGAGAATAAAAAAAAATTGCAAAAAGTCCCAAAAATAATAAAGCCGGGGTTGTAAATCATTGCTTTAATTGGTGTCTGGTATTGCTGTACAACAAAAAGCAATGCTATCGGGAACCCTTTTGCTACAAAATACTTACTGAAGTACTGCTACTCTGCTAATTTTATACTGTTACTACTACTCTACTTTATACTACTACCACTCCCTTTCTACTGTACTACTACTGTTATACATGTTTCTTCCATACTGAACAACTACTACTATAAACTACTATTAAAGCTTTGCTCAAGTACTGTATTTACCCGTTTACTACTGCTTCTCACTATGCTACAAATACACTATATATACCCACCTTTGCTACTGCTACATAAACCCCCGGGTTTCTAAAACGATAATGATCATAACCCAATGGGGGGGTTTAAAAAAATGTCAATACAACTAAATGCAGTATAAAAATTGCAAAAAACATATTGTCAATACTGTCTTTAATAATAACGTTAAAATTAACAGTAAAAAACTAAATTTCAGTATAGTGATGTAATAGTAATTGTGATTGTATAGTATTAATACAGTCATTGTAAAGTAATGTATAGTTTAAAGTTAGTAATAGTCTTTGGGTTGATAAGGGTTTTAGTAAAGTTTTGTTATAGTTTAGAGTAATAATAATCATTGTATTTAAAAGTTGAGTAATTGTATTTGGGGTACTAACGTATTTCAAAAATAGTGGAATATATGTATTTTAATTGCGAAGTAATAAAAACTAGTAATTTTATATTAAAAGGGAGAGGGGAATCGAAGAGAGAGAGGAGAGAGAGGAGATAGGAAAGGGGAATACTGTCCAATCATAAAACCTGTTATAAATTGCAATTTCGTTATTTTTTCAATTTTAAAACCTTTTTAAAAACAACACTAAAAATTTAGTGTTTCTAATTGATTATAATAACAACGATAAGATAAAACCAATAAAAGTAAAAAATCTTTATGTTTTTGTAAAAAATGTTTGAGATTTCTAACCCCACTACCTTTGCATTAATCTATTTAAATTTTTGTTTGAACGATAATGACTTCTAAGAAATGACAACCGAATAAAACGTCTGGAAAGGCATTATAAACATTTTAAAAAAAAGAATTTTAATAGTTATTTAGAAATGCAAAGTGGGTATAGAGCCACTAGGAGTGAAGGAGAAAGTAACAAGGGAGGTGGGGGGAGGTTGAGAGGGGGGAAGGAGAAGAGAGGGAGAAGAGAGAGAGAGAGAGAGGGGAGAGAGCGAGAGGGGAAAAGAGCGAGAGCGGGAAGGAGAGGGAGAGTAACACAAAAAAAATTTTTAAACATTTTAAAAAAAATTCACAAGCACAACAAATGATTTAAATTTATAAAATTATTAAAATGCAACACCCACACCCAAAACAACTACAAAAATCTCTCTCTACGAGTGAGACTGAGGAGGAGAGAGAAGGAGAAGAAGGAGGAAAAGAAGCAGAGAGAGAGAGAGAGAGGATGAGAGGACGAGTGAGAGAGAGAGAGAGAGGAGAGAGAGAGATGAAAAACAATAAATTTAACTTGTTCAAAAATTTTCAAAGCCTAACAATTTTATAAAAATATATAATTATATAAAGCACCCACACACCAACACACCCAAATCTTCTCAATCTGAGGAGACTGAGAGAGAGAGAGAGAAGAAGTGATGAGACGGAAAAGAAGCAGAGAGAGAGAGAGAGAGAGGGAGAGTGAGAAGAAGAGAGAGAGAGAGAGAGAGAAGAGAGAGAGAGAGAGAGAGAGAGAGAGAGAGAGAGAGGAGAAGAGAGATGAGAGAGGAAGAAGAGAAAAGAGGAAAGGAGAGAGTGAGGGGAGAGGGGAGAGAGAGAGAGAGAGGAGAGAGAAGAGGAGAGAGAGAAGACAGGAGAGAGAGAGAAAGAGAGAGAGAGAGAGAGAGGAGACGAGAAGAGAGGGGAGAGGAGAGGAGAGAGAGAGAGGAGAGAGAGAGAGTCAGACAGGAGAAGAATCAGAGGAGGAGAGAGAGAGATGAGGGGAGACGAGAGAAGAGAGAGAGAGAGAAGAGAGAGAGAAGAGAGAGAAGAGAGAGATAGAGAGAGAAGAGAGAGAGAGAGAGAGAGAGAGAGAGAGAGAGAGAGAGAGAGAGAGAGAGAGAGAGAGAAATGTTGAAGTAATTCCCGACAGCGGCCATCTCGTTCTGGCCGACATCAGTAATATTACCTTTCATATACAGTCTTTACCGACCTTTACCCCCCTCCCTGCCATTACCCATCCCCCTACCCCCTCGCCCGTAAGAACCCTCTCTCCCCCCTTTTGACTCCCTATAGCCCCCCCCCTACTTTAGCTCCCTATAGCCCCCCCCCTTTTGCTCCCTATACCCCCCCCCCCTTTGAGTCCCTATAGCCCCCTCCCCTACTTTAGCTCCCTATAGCCCCCCCCCCCTTTTGACTCACTATAGACCCCCTCCCCTACTTTAGTTCCCTATAGCCCCCCCCCCCCTTTTGACTCACTATAGATCCCCTCCACTACTTTAGCTCCCTATAGCCCCCTCCTTTTGTCTCCCTATAGCCCCCCCCCCCTATTTTAGTTCCCTATAGCCCCCCCCCCCCCCCCCTTTTGACTCACTATAGACCCCCTCCCCTACTTTAGCTCCCTATAGCCCCCCCCCTTTTGACTCACTATAGACCCCCTCCCCTACTTTAGTTCCCTATAGACCCCCCCCCCCCTTTTGACTCCCTATACATCCCCCCCCCCCCGCACACAATCTCCACCCAAGTCTGGACAAATGCCTTTACGTCCCCTGGGGCGTCTCGGGGCGACCACGGATGTTACAGGAACGCGTAACATATCTCTGTTATGGCTTCTCCCTCTCCTCCCTTCTTCTCCAGGCCTCTTCCCCTTCTCTTCTCTTCCTACTCCTTGCTTCTTCCCCTTCCCTTTCCCTTTCTACTCCTCTGTCTCTTCCCCTCTCCTCCTTGCCTATTTCCCTTCTCTTTTCTTCTCTTCCTACTCCTTGCTTCTTTCCCCTTCCCTTCCTTTCCTACTCCTTGTCTCTCCTCCTCTCCTCCTTGCTTATTTCCCTTCGCTTCTATCCTCCCTCTTTTGTCTCTTCCTCTCCCCCCCTCCTAGTCTCTTCCCCTTCCCTTCCTCCCCCTCCTTACCTATTCCCCTCTCTTTCTCTTCCCTTTCCCCTTTCCCTTCCCCCTCCTTTTGCCTCTTCCAACACCCTCCTCCCATCTTTTACTCTGCCATGTTTCTCTCTCCGTTACTGGTATTATCGTCTCCTTCTTCTCTCTACTATTTTCTTCCCTCTTCGTTTCTCCCTCTTCCTCTCCCTTCCCTTCTCCTTTCTTCTTCTCTTTTCTCTTTTTTTTTTTCTACATTTGCCTAATTTCCCTGCTTCCCTCCCCCTCTCCCCTCCCCCCCCGCTCCATCTATCTTCCTTTGCCTACTTTCCCTTTTTCGTCCCCTTCTCTCTCTCCCCATTCCACCTCCCTTCCCTTCTCTCCTTCTCTCCTCCCGTCCTCCCTCCCTCTCCCTCCCCCCCCTAATCTCCCTTCACCCCCCTACTCCCTCTCCCCCATCCTATCTCCCTTCCCCCCCCCCTCCCTCTCCATCGCTCCAACCCCCCCATCTCATCTCCCTTCCCCCTGCTCCCCTCCCCCTTCCCCCTCTCCAACCCCCTCCCTCCCTGTTCTCCCCCCCCCTTTATGCTACCAATTAATCTGTATTGTAATAATTACATTGTTACAGCGATTGCGATACGCCGTGGCGACATCACCACCACAATAACACCATCGTCACTGTTACAACAATACCTACGTCACCATAGCAATAACAACGCCACTGTCTATCACGTTAACATCCTCGTCAGCATAACAATAACAAAACTACCATTACAATAACGAAACTGTCGTCAGCAACACCGTAACAACCCTCGCCGTCACCACCACGATGACAACACCATCGTCACCATCACCATAACACGCCACCTGTTGTTCGTCACTGTTCGAACGACGCCATGCCATCAACCCGTCATTACAATGCACCCTTGACAACCTAATTTTCTCTCTTCCAAATTTACTGCTGTTTGCCCTGTAAACTATCTTCAAATGACTCGTTTTTTAATTGTCATCATTTCGTTGTTGTTTTTTTTAATCACCATTAAAAAAAATGTATGTCACTAATGTTTTTTTCGAATCCATAATAGAAACTGTTATTCTAATTCATTTTTTTTCGAATCACATTTAATCACACTTTGAAAATCATATAGATTGTTTGCCGTTTAAAATTTCAAATTCAGTATATATATGTATATATACATAATCAGGTGACTAAATGATTAGCTTCCAAAGAATATGTATATATTTTATATTCCCAATCTTTCTTTATTGTCTTTTATATGCTCCCTTATTTTTTATCACTAATTCACTACTTTTTCCTTGCGCCAAAGTTACTTCCTTTGTTCAGAAGTACACTTGACGTTCAAAAACAATGTTATCTTCAATCGTTATCACTACTTTCTGTTATTTGTATTTTTCCTTTTCTTTTCTCTACGTCACTATTCTCACAATCATGAAATCACTATCTTCTAGCTTCCATGTCACTGTATTCACTATTGTCTAGTGTTATAAACGGTATTCAACGCGCATGTCACTGTTCACTAACCTCTACGGCACTTTTCACTGCAAATTAGTATTTTCTTAATTCCGTGTCACTTTCTTCTGTCCTCTATGGTGTCACTGTTCACTATCCAGGTCACTATTCACTATCTTCCATGTACATTTTAACATTTTCTCTCCTCCAAATCACTTTCTGTTCTTCATCGTGATATAAATGTTATAATATTACAGATGTTACACTGTTCACTATAAAGGTCACTATTTACTATCTTCCCTGTTCTTGTTCACTATCTTCTCTTTCAGCATTTTCCCTCGTATATAACACTGTATCTCGCCCTTTTAAATGTTGTATTCGACGGTCACGTTTCACTATCCTCCAGGTCACTATATTTCACAATCTTCAAAATTCCTGTTGACTATCTGGCAATTCAGCGTTTTCTCTTCTCTGTCATGCTATCTGTCGCCTTCTAAAGTCTTCTAAATACGTGCGATGGTCACCCTTCACTATCCTCCAGGTCACTATATTTCACAATCTTCAAAATTCCTGTTGACTATCTGGCAATTCAGCGTTTTCTCTTCTCTATCATGCTATCTGTCGCCTTCTAAAGTCTTCTAAATACGTGCGATGGTCACCCTTCACTATCCTCCAGGTCACTATATTTCACAATCCTCGCCTCGCCCGACAACAGCGCGTCTGAACTGATGGGTGGAAGATAAATAGTCTTTGGCTAACAGTGCTGCCTCTCTCGCTCGCTCTCTTTCTCGTTCTCTTTCTCTCTCTCTCTCTCGCTTGTTCTTTCTCTCTCTCTCGCTCGCTCTCTTTCTCGTTCTCTTTCTCTCTCTCTCTCTCGCTTGTTCTTTCTCTCTCTCTCGCTTGCTCTCTTTCTCGTTCTCTTTCTCTCTATCTCTCTCGATTGTTCTTTCTCTCTCTCGCTCGCTCTCTTTCTCGTTCTCTTTCTCTCTATCTCTCTCAATTGTTCTTTCTCTCTCTCGCTCGCTCTCTTTCTCGTTCTCTTTCTCTCTCTCTCTCTCGCTTGTTCTTTCTCTCTCTCTCGCTCGCTCTCTTTCTCGTTCTCTTTCTCTCTATCTCTCTCAATTGTTCTTTCTCTCTCTCGCTCGCTCTCTTTCTCGTTCTCTTTCTCTGTCTCTCTCTCGATTGTTCTTTTTCTCTCCCGATCTCTTTCTCCCTCTCTCTCGTTCTCTTTCTCTCTTTTCCGTTCGCTCTGTCTCTCTCTCTCTCTCTCTCTCTCTCTCTCTCTCTCTCTCTCTCTCTCTCTCTCTCTCTCTCGCTCTATTTCTCTCTTTCTCATCCGCTGTGTTTTTCTCTCTCTCGCTCGCTCTCTTTCTCATTCACTTTATTTATCTCCCTTTCAACTCTGTTCCACTCTGTCTTTGTCAATTGGTCTTCTTTCATATGTCACCTTCGTATTCCTCTCCCCTCCCCCCCTCTCTCTCTCATGTCATCATCATCTCTCCTTCTATATTTCTTCCTTTCTCTCTCTTTCAATTATTTCCTTCAATGCTATATTCTGGTTCTTTATCAGTTTCGTCTTCATAATTTTTTCTATCATTTTATTTTCTATCCCCTGTTTATTCTGTATCTCCCATCCACTTATGCACTTTTTATTTCATTATTTCTTTATTTTATAGTTTGTCTATCTTCTCTTTACTTATATTGTCAATTATTCACGTATTTTCATTTACTGTATTTTCTATTTTTTTAATTCATTTATTTATTATTATTTATTCTTTGCTAGATGATTTAATAATCTCTTACTTTCATATCTTTTTTTTTATTGCTTCATTTATCTTCAACTTTTTATCTACCTATTATTATTTATCCTTTATTATCTATCGGGTCATTATATACTATTTATCATTATTATTTATTATCTATGCGGTCATTATTATCATATTATTATTTATTTCATTTAGTTCCTTATTCTTATTCCCCCTTTTTCCTTCTCCGTATTTATCTATTTTCGGTTCGTCGATTTTTTATTTTCTATTTTCAATCTATTTTGGTTATCGATCATTTCCTCTGCTTATTTTCTGAATCACTTTCTTTATTTCTGATTTCTAATCGTTATTATCAGCACCGCCATTGTTATGGGACAAAGCTAATGATAATAGTAGTAGGCGTAGTAATAGTAATAGTCGTAGTTGTAATGATAGCAATTGTAATGATAATAATAAAACAATGATGATGATGATGGTGGTGATAATGATGATGATGATGATGATGATGATGATGATGATGATGATGATGATGATGATGATGATGATGATGATGATGATGATGATGATAGCAATACTACTACTACTAATAATGATAGATTGGCACCAACAACAATAATAATAATAATATTAATTACCATAGTAATAAAATTAATAATCATAATAATAATAATAATAATGATAATAATAGTAGTAGTAGTAATGATAATAATAATAATAATAATGATAATAATAATAATAATAATAATAATAACAATAAAATAATTTAAAAAATAAATAACAACAAGAATAACAATGAATGCAATAAAATCGCAAACAAGGAAAATAACAACAATGAATGATAATAATGAAAAAAAAAAAAAGCTTTCACCATCGCAGTCTTTCACGAAAAATTCATGTTGCAAACGAGGAAAATATTGCAAGTATCACGCATGCTGTGGACGTTGGCTTGCATATCAAGGGATTCTACGCAGCCCTTCCACGAAATTCTGGATTCTTGCAATATGAAACCGGTGTTGATGATGATGTTGATGGTGATGAATGTTGATGTTGATGATGATGATGATGATGATGATGATGATGATGATGATGATGATGATGATGATGATGATGATGATGATGATGGTGGTGATGTTGATGGTGATGATGGTGATGGTGGTGGCGGTGATGATGATGATAATGACGATGATGTTGATGGTGATGAATGTTGATGATGATGATGATGAAGATGATGATGGTGATGGTGATGATGAAGATGATGATGATGATGGTGATGGTGATGGTGGTGATGATGTTGATTATAATTTTAGTGATGGTAATGGTAGTGATTGTGATGACAGGTATTAACTACAACAGCTTTAGCGTTAATGATGATAACGACGACGATAATCATTATGACGAATGTGATATTACAACTAATACGGATCATACAGCAGAGGAGAGAGAAAATTACGCTAAGATACCCAATTTGTATCATATATTCTTCCTATTCCATTGCGCAATTAACAATTAATAAAACCCTCTCTAGAAAGAGGAAAAGAAGTCCCGTTTTTTATGAAGTCAAAGGAACACCGGAGTATAACAAGCGTACCAACTGTTATTATGTAAATGAGCGTCTCTTCTCCGACGCATGACAGGACGCACTAACGAACGCATTATCCTTAGAGCGAGGTTATCGATATCTGCAGTTACGTCAGGACAAGGGCAATTGTACATGCAAGCTCGGTTAGTAGTTATAAATAAACGGACAGAGGTACCAACTTTCGTCTGTGAGGCAGGGCTACCAACCACTGGACTGGAAAGAAAGAGTATTGAAATGACATTGTGTAATATGTATGCAATGTCCATTTAATCGGAAGCATTGACGTAATTGCATGCACACAATAACACTCCTTAACTGCTAGTAAAGCAAGGTCAACAGTCCTCTTTAGGGAAATCTATCTGAGCGGAATTTTCAGTCGACTTATAAACACCACAGGGATTTCAAGAAGCTACAGGAAAGACTAAATAAAGAAGCAATCTAACCTCGTCCTCTGCCGATTTATGGACTAAGCTCTCCCAACTCCCTTAAAAGAGGGTGTTACAAAGCACACGTTATCACACCGCCGCCCCGACCTGAAGGCGCCTCTTAAAATCCAAAACCAGTCTTTAAGAAACGCGGCTTATTTACTTATGGACTGCTTATAAAAAAACTTCACAAATAGCAAGAACAATGGACAACAATTGATAGGAACAAAAATATAAAACTGGAAGGTCGAGGACTTTGGTCAGTCTTTCACAATGGCGTTTTGTCACATCGATTTCATGGGTGTTATTTTCCTCTTGTTATTGAGAAAGAACAAGTGAATAACCTTCACACCTTTATCCTTCACACCACATTCACAGTGCTTATAAAACTCCCATATAACTTGCGAATTTGACTACACGAAAAACTCAAAAAGAAAAAAAAAAGGAAACAAAAAAAGGTGAAAAAAGACACTCGACCTCACCCAAAGAAGAACGAACTCAAAAAAAAACAAAAACAAGAATGATTCGAAACAAAACAAAGCAAAACCAAAAAAAACAACACACACACGCACTAAACACCAAAAACCAAAATTGCAACTGAGTGTCCGAAAAAAAAAAAAAATTATAATAACCCAAGACCAACCTTGGGGTGAGCAGTTACTCGCAAAACACGGCCAGAGGGCGCTGGACCAAACTATCTCGAGAGCGCGCTGGGCTGATGGCGGGACGGCGGGCACGGAGCGTATACTAGCCTCGCTTCATTAAAATCAAACTCTTGTGTCGACCCTCTCGCCCTCCCCCCCCCCCCCCCCCATCCGTCCCTTCCAGGTGGGCGAGGAGGTTGTGCCCGTAGGGAGGTAGGGGAAGGTAAGGGATGAGGAGGAGGAGGTGGAGGTGGAAGTGGAGGTGGAAGAGGTGGAGGAGGAAGAGGTGGAGGTGGAGGTGGAGGTGGAGGTGGAGGTGGAGGTGGAGGTGGAGGTGGAGGAGGAGGAGGAGGTGGAGGACGAGGTGGAGGAGGTGGAGGAGGAGGAAGAGGAGGAGGAGGAGGTGGAGGAGGAGGAAGAGGAGGAGGAGGAGGAGGTGGAGGTGGAGGGGGATGTGGAGGAGGTGGAGGAGGAGCAAGAAGAGGAGGAGGAGGAGAAAGAGGAGGAGGAGGAGGTGGAGGTGGAAGTGGAGGAGGAGGAAGAGGAAGAGGAGGAGGAGGAGGTGGAGGTAGAGGAAGAGGTGGAGGAGGAGGAAGAAGAGGAGGAGGAGGAGGAGGTGGAGGTGGTAGGGGATGTGGAGGAGGTGGAGGAGGAGGAAGAGGAGGAGAAAGAGGAAGAGGAGGAAGAGGAGAGGAGGAGGAAGAGGAGGAAGAGGAGGAGGAGGTGGAGGTGGTGGAGGTGGTGGAGGTGGAGGTAGAGGGGGAGGGGGAGGAAGAGGAGAAGGAGGAGGCGGAGGAGGAGTAGGTGGAGGAGGAAGAGGAGGAGAAGGGGGAGTAGGAGGAGTAGGAGGAGGAGGAGGAGAAGGAGGAGGAGGAGGAGGAGGAGGAGAAGGAGGAGGAGGAGGAGGAGGAGGAGGAGGAGGAGAAGGGGGAGGGAGAGGGGGGGAGATATGTGAGGGAGAAAGCATAAGCGCGAGAGCTTTAGGCCTCTCCTGGTCTCCGGCGCGCCTGTGTTGGGTCCCAGACGCGCCACTCGGAATAGCGTCGACGGGAAGGAAAAAAAGAAAATTAAAATCTCGTCACAGAGTCGAGCGCTCACCCCCCCCCCCCCTCTCTCTCCCTCCCTCGAGAAAAGAAGAAGACGAAGACGAAGAAGAAATAAATGAAGAACAAAGAGGGAAAGGCACTCCTCCCCCCACCCAATAATAAAAAAAAAAAAAAAACAGAAGACGAAGAAGAAATAAATTAAGAACAAAGAGTTAAAGGGAGGAGATAGATGGTGAAACGAAACAAATTATGCAGAGAATACCCTCCCCCCCCCCCAAAAAAAAAAGGGAAAGTAAAAACAAAAACGATCAAGCATCACTTCATAACAACAACAAAAACAACAACAAAAACCGCTTACCGTCATAACAACCACACAAAACAAAGCAAAAAAAAAAAAACACAAAAAACGAAACAAAACAAATTACGAAAGAAAATCAACTCAAAAAAACAACAGCCAATATTTCAACGAAACAATCAAGAAGTGATTGTTATGAGAATCAGGCCTTTAACCATTTTTTTTAGCCCCCCCCCCTTCACTTCTACTCCGCGGGAGGCATCCTGAGAGCCTCGTTTCCAAGACGAATACTTTCAAAAGGAATAAATTAGTGTAGAAATAACGTCCGTTTTTGGGGAAAGGCTGAGAAATCATGAAAAACGGGAGAGAGACAGAGAGATACAGAAAGAGAGAGAGAGAGAGAGAGAGAGAGAGAGAGAGAGAGAGAGAGAGAGAGAGAGAGCGAGAGAGAGAGAGAGATAGAGCGAGAGAGAGAGAGAGAGAGAGAGAGGGGGGGGGGAGGGAGAGAGAGAAAGAGAGATAGAGAGAGAGAGAGAGGAGAGAGGAGAGAGAGAGAGAGAGAGAGAGAGAGAGAGAGAGAGAGAGAGAGAGAGAGAGAGAGAGAGAGAGAGAGAGGGGGGGGGAGAGGGAGAGAGAGAAAGAGAGATAGAGAGAGAGAGAGAGGAGAGAGAGAGAGAGAGAGAGAGAGAGAGAGAGAGAGAGAGAGAGAGAGAGAGAGAGAGAGAGAGAGAGAGAGAAGGAAGAAAGGGAGACAGAGAGAGATAATGAAAGAGGAAAGAAAGAGAAAAAATGAGATAATAAAAAAAGAAAGAGAGCAAGAATGAAAGAATGAAAGGAGGACGGAAATAAAGAAAGACAAGAAAAGGGATAATGGAATGATAATTATTAACGTAATTATTTTGATATTCACACAACCGACACCCCCCCATCAAAAAAAAAAAAAAAAAATAACAATCAGAAAAGCAGAAAAAAACACGAAAACAAACAAATAAAACAAAATAAAGACGGCGCCTGAAAATTGAGGTCAACGCATTAAAAAAAAAAAAAAAAAAAAAAAAAAAAAAAAAAAAAAAAAAAAAAAAAACCCATGTAAGCATTTTCTTTGACTGACAGAACCTTATTACATTCTAATTACAATTTGTATCTCAAAAATATTTCAAGACCGAAATCTTAACGGACTTAAAATAATAATATTAATAATAATAATAATAATTAAAGTCTATGCATCCTTTTAAATTCCCACTATCTTCCTTCAGATGTTATCATTTTTATTATCGTTATTGTTATGTTTATCATTATCATCATTGTTGTTATTACTATTTCATTATTTTTTTATTTATGATATTGTTATTTTCATTATTACTATTATTATTTATTATCATTATTATTATTATTATCATTATTATTATTATTATTATCTTTCTTATTATTATTATCATTGTTACTATTATCAATATTATTATTATTGTCATTATTTTTATTATTATTATCATTTTTATTATCATATTTATTAATATTATTATCATTATTATTATTATTACCATCATTGTCATTATGAATCATCATTATTATTATTTTCATTTATTATTACCATTATCATTATTATCACTGTCCTTATCATTATTACCATCATTATTATCTACTTAAATAAAGCATATCTCATTTTCCTGTTTTCCCAAATTACTGTGAATCGGTAATTAACATTTCGAAGCTTCTGAAGCCCGCGAGGCAAGAGCTTCATTAAGTGAATTTAATTACTAGTAATATTACTGGAGAGAACATTAGGGTCATTAATTTTCAGAGGGACAGATTTACAGACAATTCATTAATACTTGAGAAAGTAGTATAGCTCCAGATATAATTTATGTATTATTGATAATAATATTATATATATCATAGGATAATTATATTGTCCATTAGGCTGCATATCCGTTGTTAACAAAAACAGCTTTCAAATTTACTCAAATTCGAATACAATACGTAAACAACATAACGGATGGAAGGCGTGTTTTGGCGAGCCTCACAAGTCAAGATGTTTTGCTATTTTGCGCGAATTACTTGGTTGGATATTTGGCGCGGGTCTGAATGCAAATAAAGAGAATGAGAAATTAAATTCAAATGCGTAATTCGTTAAAAATCGTAATCACATTTGGACCTTTCACTCTGTCTCCTACCGTCTCGGTCTGGCTGTCTGTTTATCTGTCTGTTAGCCTCTCTCTCTCTCTCTCTCTCTCTCTCTCTCTCTCTCTCTCACTCTCTCTCACTCTCTCTCTCACTCTCTCTCTCACTCTCTCTCTCTCTCTTTCTCTCTCTCTTTATCTATCGATCTATTTGTCTGCCTGTTGTCTCTCTGTCTTCCTTCCTCTCTCTCTCTCTCTCTCTCTGTATCTCTCTCTCTCTCTCTCTCTCTCTCTTTATTTATCTATCGATCTATTTGTCTGCCTGTTGTCTCTCTGTCTTCCTCTCTCTCTCTCTCTCTCTCTCTCTCTCACTCTCTATCTCTCTCTTTTCTCTCTCTCTCTCTCTCTCTCTCTCTCTCTCTCTCTCTCACTCTCTCTCTCTCTCTCCCTCTCTCACTCGTTACACAGTTGTATTAATTTTACATCAGTTTGTTTACATTTCAGCAGATGATTTTTAACCCTAGCTGTCAAGCAAACACAGCCCGGAGTCAGCCCCGAGTTGAAGGCGGGTTGTGTTAGGCAGCTTTGTATTAGAAATCAATCACTTTATGTAAACACAATTCAATCTTAAAAGCAGAGAATGAGTAAGAAAGAGTGGGGGGTATACATGCATACATTTATACACACACATATATATATATACACATCAATATTAATATTCATATATATATATATTTACATATATCTATATCTATATCTATATATGTATTCATACACACACACACACACACAAGCCTATGCCCTGCAGTGGAATGATTGGTTGTCCCCCTTCCCCCCCCAAAAAAAATATATATATTCATATATATATATATATATATATATATAGAGAGAGAGAGAGAGAGAGAGATATGCATGTATACATGACTGACTATGTCATATGTGATATGTCGTTTTCTCAGGCTCAAACGACAAGTCATAGCGCAGGCATTTTTACGACCTCCGCGACGTGGAATTGAGTCCAGTGTTCTAACCACTGGACCATCGCGGCAATCATATATACAAATATGTTTTATATATATATATGTATATATGCATGTATTTATATATACACACACACACACACATATATGTACAGAGAGAGAGAGAGAGAGAGAGAGAGAGAGAGAGAGAGAGAGAGAGAGAGAGAGAGAGAGAGAGAGAGAGAGAGAGAGAGAGAGAGAGAGAGGCAAAGACAGAACGATCCAGAGCGTTTCTCGCTCTTACTCTCTCTTGGGGAAGACGAGCAGAGAGCGCTCTCGACAGACGGTCCAAGCCAGAGCGATAAGGCAGCTGTTTCTCGCTAGGAAATCATGACGTCATGACTCGTTTAACTTATGCACAGCGAGGCAAGGAGCAAAGACACGGGGATATTGGTTGTTTTGCCGAATAACGGACGGAGTTAATCCACAAGGCCAGACAAGGACTCGAGACACTTATTGTGGATTATGAATGTTAAGGATGAAATGACCTTGCTAAATATATCAAAACAATATTCAAATGAGTGTAAAGATATGTCCATGTGCTCACACAACCTTGCGCGCACACACACACACACACAGAGAGACACAAACACACACACACACACACACACACACACACACACACACAGACGCAAACACGCACAAATGTCAGATACTGAATGTTAAATATCAACGTCAACTATCACTGTGAATTCCATATCATTACTAACAAAATAACACACTATAGGAATCACTAACAATACGACTCTGAAGTAAAAATGACAAAACATAGATAAGTAAAATAAATAAACGAAACGAAAAAAGAAAAGAAAAGAAAAAAAGGAAGGAATAAACATACACGTGAAAAAAAAAAAAAAAAATTCAAGAACGGACGCTGAGCCTACCAAGCATTCACCTCTTATCAGGAAAGACCATCAAGAATTCGTGGTATCTTCTCGTCCACTTGTTTCAAACACGTCATGACGGCGCACCTGCTACCTGCGTTCTGTCTCGTGGTACCCGTCCAGGCGTCCATACCTTTAGGGGTACCAATGCTTACCGTGCAATGCTGCCATATACCCGTCTATTCCCTCGACCCCATATTGCGTTCGTTTCCATATATAAGTCATATTCCAATTATCGGGGTCTTGTGTCATGTCGCGTATTGAAGGCAGAGAGAGAAAAGAAAACGGAATAAACGGAAATACGGAAGAAATTTCAAACGAAAGAAAGGAGGGAAAAGAAATCGCTGGCGACTTGAGTTTACTGCAGCGACCACGCGTCCGGGAACGTGAGCAGCTGAAGGTAATTCACTCGGTGATTTATAAGTCAGAGGACCGCCTTCCGAAATATTTGGGCGTTGATCCAGAAATAATTGAGGAATAAATTATCCTCCATCAAAATTAAATTAAAGATTGATGGCAAGAATATCAAATGTAACGGAAATCCTTTGTTGTGTCCTGTCGAGATAGTTTAGACATGCTTTAAACTGGGCGCCAAAAAATGTTCGATTTTCTTTTGTTTTGGGGGAATATGCGAAGAGATCTGAGAACCTCATTTGTTGCGTCATATCAAGTAACTTTTTTTTTCGAGTTACAAGTATTATATAGACAAATTGAGAAAAATACTATATTGTTCTCTTCCTATAACAAACATACATTTTTCTTCGTTCTATCTTTAAAAAAAAAAAATTCTCTCGAAAACTATATTTGGCTCGAAAAAAAGTCGAAGACCCTTACTTATATCATCTTATCCCACAACAAATATTTCGGTTTGTTTTGCGTTATCCTTTCCTTACCCCACGGCAAATATTTAGGTATAGTTTACGATATCCTTTTCAGAAGCGTCTCTTGGTAGAAGGAACCGTGGAAAAGAGAGAAATTTAATGAGTGAGTCGCCGTTGAAAGCCGCCATTTTGAAAAGTGTTCGAATGGTGTCTTGCTCAGAGTAAATTTTTTTGTTTTGTTTTAATGATTGTTAATTAACAATCGATGTTTTTTTTCGGTATTTGAGATTACGCTTGTTCCATTCGAATCATTTATATATATCTTTAGTGATAATGATAATGATGATGACAATAACAACAATGATAATAATAATAGTAAGGGTAATACTAATGATACTAATCATGATAACAATAATGATAATAATAATAATAATAATAATAATAATAATAACAATAACAACATCAATAATAACAATGATAATAATAGTAATGATAATGATAATGAGAATAATAAAATTAACAATGATAACAGTGATAATACTAAGACAACTAATAATGGCAATAACATTGAAAATAAGAATAACAATGACAATGATAATAATAATGATAATAATGATGATAATAACAATCGTGATAGTTATAATAATGATGATAATAAAGATAATGATAATGATAATAGTAAGGATAATGATAATGATAATAATAATAACAATAATAATAATAATGATAATAACAATAGTAGTAATAGTAGTAGTAATAATAATCAAACTAAAAATAATGATAATAATAATAATAATGATAATGATAATAATACCAATAGTAATAATAAAGGTAATGATAATGATAATGATAATGATAATGATAATAACAGCAATAACAATAATGAAAAAAAATGTTATTATTAATATTATCATCATAATAGTAATAATAAAGATGATAATAATGATAATGATAATAATAGTAATAACAATACTAAAGATACTGAGGATAATAGTAATAACAATAATAATGATAATGATAATGATACTAATGATAATTATAATTATAATAACAACAAAAATTATAATGATAATAATAATAATAATGATAAAGATAGTAATAATATATAATGATAATAATAACAATAAAGATAATAATGATAATAATAATGATGATGATGATGATGATGATAATAATAATAATAATAATAATAATAATAATAATAATAATAATAATACAAATAATAATAATAATGGGAATGATGACGATAATGATGATGATACTACTACTACTACTAATGATAGTCATAATGATAAAGATAATGTTGATAAAAATTATAATGATAACAGTAATGATGATAATGATGATAATGATAAAAAATAACAATAATGATAATAATGACAATTGTCACTATCATTATTTTCGTTATCACTATAAGAATAATAATGATAATGTTAATAATAATTATAATGGTAATGATGATGATAATAATAATGATGGTTATAAGATTGATAATAGTAATAATAATAATAATGATAATTAGAATGATAATAATAATAATAAGATAATAATGATAACAATACTAATAATGATAATGATAATAAGGATATTGATAATTGAACATATTGATAATGATAGTATTAACAGCAATGTGAGTAATAATAGTAATAAAGTAATTAATAACGATACGGCTCAGCCCTGCGACCACAACCCGATCACGTGATCTCCTAGGTGTGTGTTGGGGGTGGGGGGGGGGGGGTACGTGTTATCATTTGCAAGTGAGAGGAACTCTATATGAAACAATGACGTCACTGGGATTAAGATAGAGATTATAGGTCATCAATTTCTGATATTTATGAGAACGAAATGAAAGACATGAGAGAAAAAAGGGGGTATCTTTTAAGCCAGCGTCCTCTGCCTTTGCCACGTGAGCGCGCGGGGCCAAATCCAGTGTAATTTGCAAATGGTATACAAGTTGTACGCAACACTAATAAAACGGAATTATAAAAAAAAGATCATAATTCTAAACCCAATGGCTATTATGTCGAATACAGTAGCTCCGGAAAAACAGAAAAGGAAAACCGAAAATGTGTTAATGTGAGAAAAGAAAGGGAGAAAGGTTATTCCAACCGATTTTATTTTAGCCCAGCAACCGCACACTTTTCCACGTGAGCGCCATGGGATTCCAGACCAGTGATTTATACTTAAAAGAACCGCCCTTAGGAAAGCTGGCGCCACTGCAAATACAAAAGATTAAACAGTGGCAACCGCAGCTGGTTAAATCACAGTCTTATGCTGTGTTTTGTCCATAGAATATGACGAGTTTGTAAAGTTGATAGTCTGGCTTTTGTTCTTATTTGTTTTTGCCTTGTACTATAATTTCCATTAAAAAAAAAAAAAAAAAAAAGGGTATGTATCTGATAACATCACCTGTTTTCATTCTTACAATATTAGTTCTGGGAAGGATATAGAAATCTGAGAACTTCATATATTGCAATTTTCCCGCCAAAATCTTTTAGTTTCGAAGAGAGCGCGAGGTGATCTAAGAACCCCATCTGTTTTGTTTTATCCTGTGACTTTCTCTCGGTCTCGGGAATCTAAGAATCTCATTCGCCCTGTCCCATCTTGCGATTTCCTGTTGAGAAAAGAAGACACACGCACACACACACACAAAAAAAAAAAAACAATAAAAAAGAAATAAAATAGATGACGCTATGAGTTGAAAGGGAGAAAGTTGATGAGTGTTTCGCCAATGTTGAGCCGCCATTTTGAAAAGTGTACACGTGATACTTTTGCGCAGAGCCAATTTGCGCGTTGTCTCGAGAACACATGGAAAAGATTCTTTGTTCTTTTATATTGTCTGTTTATTTTTTAGCTCAAGAAAGGAGATAGTGACGCATCGATTTCCATTCCGCTTCGGGTATTTTGAAATTCACTCGACTGATTACAACGGATAAAAATGGGCTTTATAAATATAATAACTTCCTTTTCGAATTAATTTTCGTTTCTAATGTAAACACTCGTAATTCGTAA
>NC_061844.1:6143098-6145598 GCF_019202785.1 Penaeus chinensis | reverse complement strand
AAAAGAAGAATAGAAAAGACGTAGATAAAGCAGAAATAGAAGCAGAAGAAGAAAAAAGAAGAGAAAGAGAAAGGCACAAAAGAGAAAGAAAAATAAGAGAAGGAAAAGAGGGAAGTAGACTTAGAAGACAAAAATAAGAGAGAAAGAGAAAGAAGACACAAAAAATAAACAAAACAAACAAAACAGAAAAGACAAACACACAAAAAAGAAAGAAAAAAAGAAAAAAAAAAAGAGAAATAGAAAGAAGATAAACAAGAGAGAGAGAGAAAAAAAAATACATACAGAGAGAAACAAACGACGGAATGACAAACACACACACACAGAATGAAAACAGGAAAATGGAAAAAAATAGAAAGCAAAACAAAACAAAAAGAAAGAGAAAGAAACTGAAAGAAAATAAACAAGAGAGAGAGAAAAAAAAAACATAAAAAAAAAAGGCACAAACACACACACCCACAAACACAAACACACAAACAAACACCCAAACACCCTAAAACCCCAAAACTCAAAACCAAAAAACCAAATAAATACCCGCAAAGACTTCCGAACCCGCAAGGCCGAAGAACCGGCCTCTTCGCAGCCAAAGGGTCGCTCACCCGCCTCGCTCGCTCGCTCGCTCGCTCAATCCGCCATGGATCAAATCCCAGAAGCTGTAATTATGGTGATGACGCCAAACAGCTGACAGGGTGGGGAGGGAAGGGGGGTGAGGGGGGGGGGTGAGGGGGTGATGGGTGGTGATGGGGGGGATTGGTGGTGATGGGGGGATTGAAGTGATTGGTGGTGATTGGTGGTGATGGGGGGATTGGTGGTGATTGGTGGTGATTGGTGGTGATGGGGGGATTGGTGGTGATGGGGGGGATTGGTGGTGATCAGTGGTGATCGGTAGTGAATTTGAGCCGAATTTGAATGAAGGTGTTTGGTGGTGACAGTAGTAGCAGTGGTGACGTCAAAGAAGGAATTTGGTGGTGATTGCGAGGACTATTAAGGGGGGGGGGGGTGTTCATGGTAGTGGCGGTGACTGTGATGACTTTGATGACTTCGAAGGAGGAGTTTGGTGGCGGTAATGGTGGTGAAAGGTTTTGGTGATGAAGTTGAGAGAGATTGTAAAATAAATTGTAAAAGATGATGACGATAGTGACGAAAGTGATGAAGGGATGAAGTGATGAAAAGACGGAGGCGGTTATGGCAGTGATTCTTCTCCTTCTTCTTCTCCTCCTCCTCCTCCTCCTTATTCTTCGTCTGCATCATCATCTTCCTCTTTATCTTCCATTCTCTTCTTTCTTCTGCTCCATCTTCTCCACTTCTCCCTGGTGGTCCTCTTCTTCCTATTGTCTCCTCCTCTTCCTTTTTTTTTCCTTTTTTCTAATCTTCTTTTTTCTCAAACAAAATCGACGATACTCAAAAAGAAAGACACGCAGAATGATACTAGTAATAAAGTTACTGATGAAAATAAATGAAAAGAAAATTGACAAAACTTCATACTATTGACCGTTATTGCTGACATCATTATTACTATTGAGAGAAAGAAAAAAGAAAAAAAAAAAAAAGGAATAACAAGGAAGGTGTCAGATGCTAAAAAATGAGCCAATTTAGCATAACCCAGCGACCACGACCCTATCACGTGAACGCTGGAGGGCAATACATGCGTAATTCGAGACGAAAAGGAGCGCCGCGCTAAGTATTAGCGCCTTTGGCAATGACAGAATAACCTCTAAAAAGTATAGAAAGAAAACAAAGAAAGTGGGAAAGAAAATGGACGATTTTTTATAGCCCAGCGCCCTCTGTCTTTGATACTTAATTTGCAAATGAGAGACAAGTCGTGTGAAAGATTAATAACAAGGGGGAATATGACTGAAATAATTAAAATACGGTAGCATTTAACCACAACATCGCTCGCAATTAGGAAAGAGAAAAAAAAAAAAAAAAAAAAAAAAACAGAAGTGCCATTAAGATGCACGTAAAGAAAGGCTAAAGAGAGAGAGAAAAAAAAAAAAAACAAATATTAGGGACTTTATCTTAACCCAGAGACTACGCACACCGCCACGTGGGCACCAAGGATATTCCTCCTTGTGATTTATACCTAAAAGTAACGCCCTCGGAGACTTGCATGGCACTGGTACCAAACTAAGCCTACAAGCCCCTCTTATAAAACAACAGCAACAACAGCAAATGCAACAGCAACAAAGGAAAAACAATAATTCAGAATCGGACCAAAGACCGACCACATTTAACCTAGCTTGGCGACACCAGGTTTTCTTACACGTGAGAGCCGGAGGCAACACCCAAAGGCGATTTGCTATACTCTATATGTACCTTAAATTGCTATCTCCCAGCCTTGGTCTCGCCCCTTGCCTCAGGGCCGGGGGTCACGAGCTCAATGATTCAACGCATTTCAATACGGGTTGGGCATTTGTTGAAAGTTTCTGCATCATGGTCTACCCTCTTATGTACTTTTTCTTTGCTTTTGACTCTTGTTTTTTCTTTTATTTCTTGTCTTTAT
>NC_061844.1:6125598-6135598 GCF_019202785.1 Penaeus chinensis | reverse complement strand
CTAACTCTCTCTCTAACTCTCTCTCTAACTCTCTCTCTAACTCTCTCTCTATCTCTCTCTCTCCCCCCCTCTCTCTCTCTCTAACTCTCTCTCTAACTCTCTCTCTAACTCTCTCTCTAACTCTCTCTCTAACTCTCTCTCTATCTCTCTCTCTCCCCCCCCCCTCTCTCTCTCTCTAACTCTCTCTCTATCTCTCTCTCTCCCCCCCTCTCTCTCTCTCTAACTCTCTCTCTAACTCTCTCTCTATCTCTCTCTCTCCCCCCCTCTCTCTCTCTCTAACTCTCTCTCTAACTCTCTCTCTAACTCTCTCTCTATCTCTCTCTCTCCCCCCCTCTCTCTCTCTCTAACTCTCTCTCTAACTCTCTCTCTAACTCTCTCTCTATCTCTCTCTCTCCCCCCCTCTCTCTCTCTCTCTCTCTCTCTCTGTCTGTCTGGTCTCTGCCTGTATGTCTGTCTCTTTATCTCTCTGTCTATCTATCTGTCTTTCTGCTTTTCTTTCTGTCTATCTGCGTCTCTGCCTGTATGTCTGTCTCTTTATCTCTCTGTCAATTTAGTACAAGAGTAATATTCATGTGTAATGCAGTTTGCTAAAATACCGTTTCACTATTTCCTTTCAGGTATGATAGATATATACAAAGATATTTCCTGATACATAACTTTTTTTTTCATTTCGGATACAGCAGATGCAACAAAATGCAATGTTAGACATATGAATGTTGTTAAGTTTAAAAATAAAAATAATAAAATCTCTCACTTTCGTTAGACGCGGAATATATTGAAATTGAGAGTATACTCTGTAGCAGCAATAATATGTGTTGTTCTGAATGTGAATCCAGCAGTAACATATTGGTTCAAGAAGCCACATAAGGCTATATATGTTAAATCATTGAATTATATTAACTAAATACTGAATTATGTATTAATAATTTTGTAATCTAAGATTATCGGCGAATCCTAGCATAATATAGGTCTGGCTTTAAAAATGTATATAAAATAAACGGATGTTATGTATATGTAACTTTTTCTTCGGAAATTGTAATCTACTACAGCCGGTTTCAGTCTCGTTGTGATATAGACGTCTGAAGTGGGTCAAGTTGCCATCTATGTAAACGATTCTCAAACCGACATATGGCATCGAACACGACAACGGTATCATACACTGAAGTAGTTTGGAAGTAAAGGGAATTTAATTTATACCTTATTCTGTGGGATTTTGAATTATTATTATTTTTTTTACTTGGTTGCTATATAAACCATCGTAATTACCGAAATAAAAAGAAGGAGGTAATCTTTTGAAGAAAACAAAATCTGACATTTATTTATTTCACTGATTCTCAAACTCGGGGGCAATAAACTTAACTACACTCTAGTAAGGGCAATATCACTGGCGTAGTACATTTATACTGTAAACTTGTCTTGTATTATAAACTTTCCCGAGAAACTTTAGTTGTTAGATGTTTAAATAAGGTTAAAACTGGGAAAAAAAGTTTGAAAACAAACGCTATACAAAAAAAAAAAAAAAATCTGAGCTAACGAACGCGCGGGAATTCCATTTCACATTTTGAAAGCTGGCTTGAGTCCCCCCTTCAAACCCAACCACCGGCCGTTGCATAGAAAACGTCCACGAGGAGAAAATAGAAAGAATGTCAATCGAAAACAGGATTCCACAATTTCCATTTAGGAATATATAAAAAAAAAAAAAAAAAGAAATCCAAGTACGTATCTATCATTCACGGACGCTGTCAGCATGAACAGTCACACGTATTAACATCGTAGCCTCTTATGTGTACGATCGCTATGAGGTGTCTGCGTCCTTCCTAAAACGAATCCGTGCATACAGATGGAATCGTATGTTCGCGTAAGATTTACCGTATATATATATATATTAGCTACGTGGCTGGCATGGCTGATGTGTATGTGCGCTTGAGGTGAATGGAGGAATCCCCGTGTGCGTATAGGTGTGTGTGTACATGTATCTTAGGTGCGGATACATGTGTCTTTCCTTACAAGGTCTAAGTGCCTTGTTTGGGTAAGGTGAAGCTTTAATTCCTGGTATGTGTAGAGCGAGTGCATGTGTGTACCTTTGTCTGTAGGGACGTCTACTGTCTTCTGCTTGGGTGCGTCCTTGCTTCTGTAATGTGCCTTCTTGTTTATTCAATGTAGTTTTCAATGTACGTATGCTTCTGGTTTCAGTTTAGTGTACTTATGTTTTCTATTCGTGGTTTCTTGTCTCTGTAATGTATGTAAGTTCTCATACTTCTAAAATGCACTAATTTCATCTTGTTTTTGGAATGTTCTAATGTTCTTGATAATTTTACGTACTAATATTTTCTTGTTCCTGTTACGTACTAATTTCTTTGTAAGGTACATATGGTTTCTTGCCTCTGTAATGAATGTATTTTTCTTGCTTTTGCAATATACTAATATTTTCTTATTTCTGTAATGTACTAATGTATCCTAATTTATTTTATGTAATGATATATATTATTTTGTTTCTATAATGCACTAATGTATCCTTATTTATTTTATGTAATGATTTTTTTTTTGTTTCTGTAATGTACCAATGATATCTTGTTTTCTTATCTCTGTAATGTGTTCTCGTTTTTGTAATGTACCCATCAGCGTGTGGATAAGTGGAGTTGTGTACATTATATACGTACACATATGTACACCGCGTACATCTGCGTGTACGTATGGTATGAGTTGCCAAGTTGTAAGCAAAATGAAATACAAATTCTATATAAGAGTATTCTTTAATATTATCCTCATGAATACACATATATCTTTGCCTATTTTTTTTTTTTCTTATCTTTACGTTTTTTTTTAAATACTTTCTAAAGACCTTCAGGAGTTGAAAAAAATGCCCGACAGCGATTGATTAATCCTCCAGCAGTTCTTTGACCCTCCTCTTAAGGTTTGAAAAAAGTTCCAGTCTTGTCCACAGGCTTTTAAAAGGCTTCGATGCTCGGCCGTTTATACGAATACCCTCTTGCCGTTCGGCTTTTGTTTTCCCTCTTTTAAAATTGGGTTCTCTTTCGTGTATATTCCGTATTAATGGTTTGAAAGAGACATTTAATAACTAAAGAAATCTGCTTGATGTATTTAATTTCTTCTGTGTGTCGAGTCATGACCGGAATGAAAAATTAAGGTTATCAATTTTTTTTCTTCTCCGTTAGCCATTTAGAGGATCGAATCCCCTCCCCCCAGACGCCGTTCGATATTTTGTTGACCTTTTGCTTCTTAAAGATAATATTCATTACATAAACCGTTGCGTCATCAAGCAAAAAAGGCGCCTTTTTTTCCTTTCAAGTTAAAGGAACGAAAGGGAGGGAAGATGGAAGAAGGTTTTAGGCTCGTCGATCTATCAGATAAATCCCTGGGTTAACCTGACGTCAGGGTGACGCTTTCGGATTTTTTTTTTTTTTTATCTTTTTATTTTTTTATTATTATTTTTTATGCTTGTTCCTCTTGAGATTCTGTTTTTTTTCTCTCTCACTCTATCTTTCTCTCTGTCTCTGTTTCTTTTTCTCTTTCTCTCTTCCTGTCAGTCTCTCTCTTTCCCTTCCTCCCTCCCCCCCTTCCTCCCTCGTCTCTCTCTCTCTCCCTCTTTCTTTTCCCCCTCCCTTCTCTCTCCCTCTCCCTCCCTCCCCCCCCCTCTCTCTCTCTCTCGTTCTCTCCCTCTCTCTCTCTCTCTCTCTCTCTCTCTCTCTCTCTCTCTCTCTCTCTCTCTCTCTCTCTCTCTCTCGTTCTCTCCCTCCCCCCCCTCTCTCTCTCTCCCTCTCTCTCTCTCTCTCTCTCTCTCTCTCTCTCTCTCTCTCTCTCTCTCTCTCCTTCTCCCTCCCCCCTCTCTCTCTCTCTCTCTCTCTCTCTCTCTCTCTCTCTCCTTCTCCCTCCCCCCTCCCTCTCTCTCTCTCTCTCTCTTTCTCTCTCTCTCCTCTCTCTCTCTCTCTCTCTCTCTCTTTCTTTCTCTCTCTCTTTCTCCCCCCCTTCCTCCCCCCTCTCTCTCTCACTCCCTTCCCCTTCCTCTCTCTCCCTCACTTCCCTCCCCTCTCTCTCTCTCCTCTTTTCGGCTCATGATCCACTCAAAGCATCACCTGAGACACCTGCTATTCTCTAACTCGCGACAGTTGCCAATTCATCAAAGGAGATTTAGATTTCTTATCGCTTATCGTCTGTTATCATTTGATCATATACAAAAACAAAAAAATGATTAAAAAACAACAGACTAAGATGAAGAGAACGGATGACGAAAATATACCCAGAAAGATAAAAGATAGATATATATTTTTTTTAACCGATAATTACGCATGGATTACATTCGTTGGCAACTGCTCATGACGTCATAGCGTTCGGCCTTCGTCAGACAAACTGTGACACTGACTTGTTTACATAATCGTCAGCATCCAGAGCATCAGGACACAGGCCGCGCCAACCAGTAATGCCAGAAATAGAGGAAGAGCAAAAGGAAACGATAAATGTAGGGATAGAGAGAGAGAGAGAAAAAAAGGAAGGAAAAGAAAAGGATGAATACAGAATATCAATGCTCAAGTAACTCCGAGTTGCTTTCCCTTACGCCGAGATTAGGGTCCGTCGGCGCCTACCTTCCAAATTCAGAAAGATTCTATTTAGGATGTTGTCGGCGTACCCAGCTCTGTATGCGGGTACATAGGTGCGTGTGTATGTGCGCCAACGGTCTTAATTTCTTATGTATGTAAGTGTAATCTAGAGTGATTGTCGTGGCTGTATGTGAGTGTATGTGTCCCTGCCAGGATGTGAAAGTGAGGATCTCGGTCCATACCTTGTGATCTACCTATGATCTACCCTCCCTGCCCCTCTGCCCTCCCACCCTCCAACCACAGCCCTCTGCCCTCCTCCCCCCTCCCCGCCCACAGCCCTCTGCCCTTCCTGCCCCCCCTCCCCCTCCCCCCTCCTGCCCCCTGCCCTCTGCCCTCACCCCCCTCTTCTCCAAGGACCAAAGTACCTAATGAAAGATACTATTTTTTTACCCGTTCATCTTTACCATCCTACCTGAGTCAATTACTGCTTTCCGCTTACCTGGGTATCTACAGTAATTACTTATTTACGTTCTGAACTGTTATACCAATTATGTTTTATCGTCTTATCATTACTCTGGTATTTCCTTATACTAACATTCCCATCACCCATTTATTTCATTGTATTTTTATCATACTTTTATTCCCTTTTATCAGTATTTCCACTGACATCTACATTTTTCCTAGTACCTAGTATCCCCTTTTATTGTCCTGATATGCCCATTACACGGGTATTTCCACGACCTAGTATTTCCCATTATTGTACTGGTATTCTCACGCACTAGATTTCCCTACTACTGTCCCATTCATCCTCTAATACAATGAAATTACGATACAACAGGTTTAACACGAGGCACGATACAACAGCGTGCATTTATTTTATCAGCGCGGCGGATTTTGTACAAAGGTTTTATCAATACATAGCACGTTCGAGGTCGCATATCGTGGTTGTTATTGCGGATTTACCTTGAGAGTCTTCGGGGAGAAAGAACACAATGTCATCTGAGTGATTCTGTGTCTGTCTGTCTTCCTTGGTTCGTCTGGGTCTTTGTCTCTGTCTCTGTGGGTCTTTTGTCTTTGTATCTCTGTCTCTTTGTCTCTGTCTGTCTATTTGCCTGTATGTTTGTCTGTCTGTCTTCGTCTGTATTTTTCAATGTATATGTCGATTTTTTTTTTATTTGAACATATAATTAATTTTGCTCTTCTGTCTGTCTGCCTGTCCCTTACTGTGTCTTTATCTTTCCTCTTCTCTCTCTCACTTCCAATCTCCCCTTCAATCTCCTTTTCGTTATCTGCCTCCCCCTCTCTTTTTCTCTCTTTGTATGCTTGTCTCTCTCTCCCTCTCTCCTTCCCTCGCTCTCTCCTTTCTCCCCTCTCTCTTTCGCTATTCTTCCCTCCTCCTCCGCCCTCCCTCCCTTCCTTCATTCCTCCCCCTTTTTTTACCCTCCCCTCCCTCCCTCATATCCTCCTCTTCTCCCTCCCTCTTTCTCCGTATCCTTCCTTCCCTCCCTCCCTTCCCCCTCCCCTCTTTCTACCTCCCTCTCTTCTTCCCTTCCTTCTTTCCTCTCTTCCCCTTTTTACCCCCCTCCCTCCCTCTCCCATCCTCCTTCCCTCTCTTCCTCTCCCTCCTTCCCTCCCTCCTTCCCTCTCTCCTTTTTCCATCCTCCCTCCCTCCTTCCCTCCCTCCTTCCCTCTCTCCCTTTTCCATCCTCCCTCCCTCCTTCCCTCCCTCCTTCCCTCTCTCCTTTTCAAACCTCCCTCCCTCCCTCTCCCATCCTCCCTCACTCCCTTCCCTCTGTATACCTCCCTCTCCCATCCTCTTTCCCTCCTTTCCTATCCCCCTTTTCCATCCTCCCTCCCTCCCTCTCCCATCCTCCTTCCCTCCTTCCCTCCCTCCTTCCCTCTCTCCCTTTTCCATCCTCCCTCCCTCCTTCCCTCTCTCTCTTTTCCATCCTCCCTCCCTCCTTCCCTCCCTCCTTCCCTCTCTCCCTTTTTCCATCCTCCCTCCCTCCTTCCCTCCCTCCTTCCCTCTCTCCCTTTTCCATCCTCCCTCCCTCCCTCTCCCATCCTCCCTCCTTCCTTCCCTCTGTATCCCTCCGTCATGTGACCTGTCATGCAGCTGCCCTTCCCTTGCATGACCATATAAGGTAATCAAGGCCGTCTTCCCGCCCCTAATTCTCAGAATCGAAAAAAGGGAATCGAATAATGGAGAGTGAAGGAGAGAATAAAGGAAATAACCGGGAGAAAAGGGGAAATAATGGATAGGATAATGGCAAGAATGGAAAATCGAGAAAAATGATGGAAATGATGAATCAAGATAAGCAGAAGAGAATGGAAGGTAATGGGAAAAGGGAGATAATAGCGTGAGAAAAGGAATGATTAGAATAATAGATAAAGGATATAAGCATGGAAGAGGATGATAGAATAATGAGCATAATAGAATAAAATAATTAGTCACTGGCGTTGCACGTCATTGCACTCTTAATGTCGGTCCTAAGCCCTGATAAATGGGAAATAATGCACCAGGAAGGGCAACAGGTAAAAAAAAGAGGGAGAAAAAAAAAATCTAACATGCAAATCATGAATTAATTTCCATACCGGAACATGAGAGTCCTAGGCTAAGTAATCGCTACCACTGATACTGTTAGCAGAGTACATGTAGAAATGATACCACTAGCACAATAGGAGAGGAGGAAGGCATGCCCGGAGGCAGTGGGCAAAGGGGAATGGCAAAAGCGTGGAAGCGAGAGTCGGAATTTACACTATGGATGGTAAAGGGAGAGAGCTGGTTCTAATAGCATGGAGAGTCGAAAAGTGAGCATAATGTATGTACAAGAGGGAACAGGGAAGGGAGTAAGGCCATGAGAGGTGGGTTCAGGTGGGTTGGGGGGGATGGGGGGAGGAGACGGTGTAGACTATTACGTAGATCGTTAAGGAAGAGTGTATTAATCGTGAAGTGTTTGTCTGACAAGGTGATGAGTGTGGGGCATGAAGTAGAAGGTGATGATGAATTCCATCTGTATTTGCCCTGCTTCTGCAAGTAGGGTATAAGATAGAGGGAAAAGAAGGTTTCTGGAGTGAGATAAAGTGGAGCGAGTATATAGAGAAGCTTCCTGGAGTGAGAGAAAGTGGTGAGATAGTATATAGAAAGGAAGATTAGAGCTTAATGGACACGTTGGTAAAGGGAAAAGATAAGGCGATGGGAATGGGCAGCAGGGAGCAGGAAAATGTCAGATGAACATGGATTTTGTACAAAGGATGGAAATAGCTGTAGTTGATATACATTTTGATCAGGAGGAGGAGCATAGTACAGAAAATTAGAGTGGAGGAAGATACAGACAAGTGGAATAAATCCTATGCAGGAAGTATAACCTGAGAGAGAATAGAGATTTAAGATGGTGGCAGCGGAGAGGA
Source organism: Penaeus chinensis (assembly GCF_019202785.1). NCBI lineage: Eukaryota > Metazoa > Arthropoda > Malacostraca > Decapoda > Penaeidae > Penaeus > Penaeus chinensis. Next base: position 6,127,631 of record NC_061844.1, on the reverse strand, counting down.
CAGCAAGTGTTTTCAGTGCTCTGTACAGGTTAGGTGTGCGTGTGTTTGGGCGAGGTTAAGAACAATGCTAAGAAAGCAGTCCATAAAGACCAGCTTCAAAGAAAAAAACAAACAAAACAAAACATGGTACTGGAGTTGTGAGAAGAAAGAACTAAATACCCTGAGTTTCTTTTGTTTTTTTCTTTGGGAAAAGGTTGTTTTATGTAGCTGTAAATGTCATAATTTTGATAAATGATCAGTTCAGATAGCTTATATTCCTTTTAGGATAATAACACTACAAATGTTTATCTTCATTTTTTACTGGGCACCCACCCCTCTTTAAGCCTTATGGGAATTGGACGAGGTATACATGTTATCAGCTCCACTGACTGCCTGAGCTGTGCTAAGTCTCTTTAACATAAGAATCGTGTACAGAGATAGGGTATTTTAAGGCTCAAGTGTTATGACATTACTGTAGGAGGCAGCGAGCGAGACAGCATTGGTGGTCCGTAAATCGACTTTTGAAGGAAAGAAGAGGGAGAGAGTGAGGACTGAAACGAGAATCGAATAGAGGAAGTGGAGAAGAGGAAGAGGATGGTGTGATATTCAGTGAAGAAGGTAGGGAGGCAGAGCATGGTGGCAGAGAGGTGCTGGCAGACTGGCAAATGTTACAGAAGTGGCAAGGAAGACAGATGGACAGCAAATTTGTGTTTATTTTAGACGGATTAAAAAGACCAGGAGACATATTGGTGGATTGAGAAGTTAGAGGAAAGTTGAAGAAGAAAGAGCTTGGTGATGAAGAAACGGGGGGTCAGAAGGACGAAGAATATAGACAGGAGTGCAAGGGAGTGCGGCAGAAGGCAAAGAGAAAGATGGCAAAGGATGTAGAAAAGATGTAGAGTGAACTGTATAAGATGTCGGAAACAAAGGAAGGAAAAAAATATGGCCAGAGAGAGAGGCCGAGGAGCGAAAGATGTGCAGTGGCTAAGGTGATAAAGAGATGCTGTAGGAATGAATAAAATGAGAAAGCGAAAGACGATTAACCACAAGATGCAAGGGATCTAAAGGGAAACGTTACGAGAACTATGAAGAGGAAAGTGAAGGTAAAGGAAGGGTGTATTTAGAATAGATAATGGCTGAATTTTGACCAAAACGTTTAACAACTTCTTGGGAAACGGAAGAGTGGAGACGTTTGATGGCACTAATCCAAAAGAACAGTGACAATGTTTAGACTTGCATTAATTACAGAGGCAATAAGGTGATCAGGCACAGCTTGAAATTATGGGAAGAAGTAGTGGAAGCTATGCAGAAAGGATAGACGATCTGTGAGCAGTAACATGTATTCTTGCAAGGAACTGATGGACCAGGGATAGAAAGCCCAGGCATTGCATTCTGTGACTGCATATTTGGAGAGAACTCATGACAGGATACTAAATTGGGGGCATTATATGAAGAAACGACGTGTGTTAGGATTGTGCATGATATAAATGAAGACAACATAATAGCAGCGAGATGTGCAGTAGGAATGCAAGATGGGTTCAAATGGCAGGTAAAACTTCATCAAAAACGGACCATTTACCTTACTTGATCTCAGTGACGATGGATAAGGTGACACACGAAATCAATGGAGGTGTTTAAGCATAAAACTACGATCTTTAGTTAGAAGAGGCGCGTGGAAATCAGGAAAAGCGAAGAAAAAAAAAAAAAAAAAAAGCGCGTGAGAATAAGACAGAAGGAGAAATGGTGACTTTGCAAGGATCAGAGGAATTAAAAATGGATGGGTTGAAATGCCTTGCTGTACACCATTAAAATTAATGAGGAGTGTGGGAAGAAAAGTGAAAGAGAGGCTGCAGGCAAGTGGAGTGGGTGGAGAAGTGTAGCAGGAGTGATTTATGTTAGAAAAGTGACGATAAGAATAGTAAGAATGGTTAGAGTATATTAAAAGGACAGCATAACTAAGCATAGTCTGGAGCAAGGTGAGATGGAGAGAGAGAGAGAGAGAAAGAGAGAGAGAGAGAGAGAGAGAGAGAGAGAGAGAGAGAGAGAGAGAGAGA
>NC_061844.1:6098098-6100598 GCF_019202785.1 Penaeus chinensis | reverse complement strand
CATTGTAGGTTATTCATATTCATGGTAGGTCATTCTCAGAGGTCATGGTAGGAGAGCTATGCTATAGAGGCTGATAGACCATCCAGGAAGGACCTTTACAGAGGACGTGATAAATCAGAGATTCATTGTAGCAATAGCTATGTGCAGAAAAAAATGAAATAAAAATAGCGAATAGTATTAATAATGAAAATAGAAAGCATCGTACAATAAAATCACAAATACAATAACAAATACCCCCTCCCCCCCTTGGAAAATAATACAAATAAATTACGCAGATAACTTACACCCCCCCACCCCCTTCCCTGAAACGACCTCAAATACCTCTCCTCCCATAAGATAGATACGCAAAAATCTATATGTAAAAAAAAAAAAAAAAAAAAAAAAAAAAAAAAAAAAAAAAAAAAATCGTAAAAACTCACCCACTGAAAACGACGACTCACCTTCTGAAATTAACTGAAATAACTCGTCTCTCATTGAAACAAAAAGCGAAAATCTATTAAAAAAAGCCGTAAGAAAATAGATAGAAAAATAATAAATAAATAGATAAATAGATAATAAAAAAATAATAATAAACAATAAATAAAGAGATAGAAAAAAATAATATAATAAATAGATAGACAGTACAATTATAAACAGAGATAAGAAAAAAAAATCAAGAAAAATAAAACAGCCTCACCATCGAATCATAACGTGTCTTTTACCCTGTGCCAGCTGGGTCCCTTCCTGTACCGCATGCACCCTTTCCTCCAAAAGCAGTTCCTGAACTACACGATCTACTTGGTGGAACAAACGCGTGAGTTGGTTGTTTGTTCGTTGATTGGTTGTTTCGCTGTTGTAGTTATCAGCGTTATTGTTGTTTGTGTTGGCACTGTCATTTTTACTTTTATTTAATGTTATTATTATTTGTATTGTTATTCTCTAGTTGATGGGATGTAGATATACTCTTATAGTTGTGGCCTAATAAACTTCTCACCGTTATTTTGTTAATGTTTTTCATCACAATGGCGGTGATCGTGATGACGATGGTTAGTGAGATAATAATAACAGAATCATTATTGAAAATATATATATATAATGTTGATGATCATGACGTAATTACCATTATTATATTTTGTTGCTAGTACTTCTACTGTTAGTATTGTCATCATAGTAATATTTCATTATTTTTTACAAGTATTATAATTATATATTTTTTTGTATTATAATTCCTTTTATTATTAGTATTAACAACACTAGTTTCTAATTCATCATTACTAATAATAGTCAATATCTTGAATATTATTATCACTATTATTATCATTATTATTATTACCAAAATTATAACCATAATTATTATCTTTGACATCCTCATTTAAACTCTGGTCACGTAGGATATAAGCAGTTAGTGCCATATAACCAGCAGTCAAAGGTCAAAGTTACAGCTAAGAGACAATACACTAACTTCCTATTATTAAAGAATGGCATCAAAACCCTCGTCATGTTACACGATCAAGTCTGTGTAAATTTAGAGATGAGTCACATCATCGTCATAATCGTATTATCTTAAACATAGATGGGTACTCCGTGCTGAGGATGGTGTGAGGCAATGGTGTGGATGACTTAAATTTTAGTATCTGCATGCCTTCACGCTTACAGCTGCCACCACAGGCTAGATTTGTGTGAAAAAGGGGATTGCTAAAGGGGATTACTAATGCTCAAGTCTCCCTTACCTCGTAGCCTGTTTTGCGGTCTAAAGCTAAACTGCAGAGGAGCAGCAGGAAGTCCATAGAAGGACGGACATAACTTGGATCCGTGCCTAACTCCTACCCCTCAACCTCCCGGTCAAATGGTGGTTTGGGGAGATAGTCCTTGCATGTCTACTCCCCTAAATGACCTACTGGCAGTGAACTTAAACAAATGGAGACGGAGAGCAGGGGAAACCGAGGCCTCATGCAACTCGACAGGCACCAACCTCGGTACCAAAATGTAGACACTGGGCCCTATAGCCTGCCCTCAAGCCCTCTGAGATGAAAGGGGGACCACCCATCGAGGCACCAGAAACAAGGGCAATCTAGATTTCCTCCTTGCAGATCTACATTTATAGAATGCTTTCAATTCACACAGTTCAAGAGTGCCATCAGGCACACTAAATCAAAAGTTTGATCCTAGTAAATTTAATGACTGGTCCTTGCATCATATTAAGGAAACATAACCGCAAGGCCGAAAGTGAGGAAAATTAGTGGCTTGCTTGTAGCTTCCTAGTTTATAGATGCTTCTCTGCTTGTGAATAATATTGTGTGGGTTTTCCAAACCTTGATAAGGAGATACACAGATATGTAATACCCTAATTGTATATCACCATCATTACATCATCATTACATGATAACCATTACTATATTATCATTATTATTACGATGGTGATTATCATTGCTCTTGGCATTATTACTTATCAATCCACAATACAAGATCCTCTGAGCATCACTAACATTATCAAATTATTACCCTCCTTTTCACCATACAT
>NC_061844.1:6083098-6088098 GCF_019202785.1 Penaeus chinensis | reverse complement strand
GATGCCAGGCGCTGTTTATTGATAAATATGGCCACGATTTGTGTTAACATTTTCTAATATCCTGATGTTTGTTTGTGTGTAAGGACACGGACGGGGACACAGTGTTAAGGCAGGAATCAGATGTAGTCCCATAGATCTGTTGATGCCTTATGTCCTCAGTGATTTCTGTATGTAATGAGGCAGAGGAGAAGGGGGGGTGGGGGTTTTGTGACGTTTTTTTTTTTTGTGTTGCTGTTTACGTGTGAGAAGACAAGTTACACTGGGTGTTGGTTATCTATGCTGCATTTGAGTGTTGTGGGAGCTGTGGTATGATCTCTATTATATATATTAATACAGAGGTTTAGAAGGCATTCCATAAGGACCTTTTAAATGCATGATGGAATAGGAAGAGGAAAAGAAGAGGAGAGCAGGAGATGAGGAGAAGAGAAGGAGAAGAGGAAGCGGAGGAGGAGAAGGCGAAGGAGATGGAGAAGGAGAAGGAGAATGAGAATGAGAATGAGAAGGAGAAGGAGAATGAGAAGAAGGAGTAGGAGGGGAAGAAGAAAGAGAAGAAGAAGAAGAAGAAGGAGATAGAGAAGAAGAAAGAAGAAAGAAGGAGAAGAAGGGAAAAAAAAAAAAACGAACAGAAAAAAAAACGTGAAAGTCCAGTACCACAAACAAAACAAAACAAAACAAAACAAAAAGCGTACCCTTCAGAGGACGTCGCGCGTCGTGAACCCATAGCACTGGCGTCCAGGTCAGGCCTATACTTAACTACCACACAAGACCCGGTTTTTAGTGGCACTGGAGAGAGAGGAAAGATAGATAGGCGGAAGGGAGGTGGAAAGAGAGGGAGAGACTTAAGAGGGAGGGCACCACCAATCTCTTTACTGGTGTCTACCGGGCGGACCTCTAACGGTTAAAACCAAGGAAGGGAGAGACGCAGTACCTATTGTGGCGGTTGAAGGCCGAGATGGTGAGATAGCGACGGAAGGAGAAGGAGGGAAGAGGCGTAAGGCAGAAATGTAAGGGGGAGGAAGAGGAGGAGGAGGAGGAGGAGGAGGAAGAGGAAGAGGAGGAAGGGGAGGAGGAGGAGGAGGAGAAATAGGGAAAGGAGGAGGAGGAAGAGGAGGAAGGGGAGGAGGAGGAGGAGGAAGGGGAGGAGGAGGAAGGGGAGGAGGAGAAGGAGGAGGAGGAAGAGGAAGAGGAGGAGGAGGAGGAGAAGGAGGAAGAGGAAGAGGAAGAGGAGCAGGAAGAAGAGGACGAGACGGAAGAGGAGGAGGAACAGGGAGGACGATGACGAGGAAGAGGAGGAGGAGGAAGAGTTAGAGGAAGAGGAAGAGGAAAGGGAAGAGAAAGAGGAAGAGGAAAGGGGAATAGGAGGAAGAGGAAGAAGAAAAGGAGGGAAAGGACAAGGAGGAGGAGGAAGAGGAGAAGGAGGAAGAGGAAAAAGAAGAAGAGGAGGAGGAGGAGGAGGAATAAGAGGAGGAAGAGGTAGAGGAAGGGGAAGAGGAGGAAAAGGAAGAGGAGGATGAGTAGAAGGAGGAGAAGAAGGAGAAAGAAGGAAGAGGAGGAGAAGAAGAAGGAGAAGAAGAAGGAGAAGGAGGCGAAGAAGAAGAAGAAAAAAAACAACAACAAAATGAAGGAGAGAAACACTAACAACGACAATTTAGAAGAAGAGGAAAATACGAAAGAAGAGAAATAGGAAAGGATACGAAGAGGAAGAAGAAAAAGAAATAGGAAGAAGACGAAGAAAAGCGAAGAGGAACCAGGCATGACGGATGATTAAGGAAGTGCTGGCTGAGGGGAGAGAATTAATTAGCGTTAATGAAATGAGCAATGAAAGTTCTGTTTGCCACGTCTGAAGTATAGTGTAGTAATCCCGACGTGCGTATGGTAATATTGAAATCGATGGGGAGGGAGGGAGGGACGGGGGAAGGGGGGATGGGGGAAGGGGTAGGGAGGGGGAAGGGGTTTGGAGGGGGGGGGTGAAATCTCGGGGGTGGGGAGGGGATGGGGAGAGGAGAGGGGGAGGGAAGGGGTGAAGTCTCTGGGATGGGGAGGAGGGAGGGAAGGGGGGGAGGGAGGTGGGTGAAATTTTCGGGATGGGGGGGGGGGAGGATGGAGGGAAGGGAGGAGGGAGGAGGGTGAAATCTCCGGGATGAGGAAGGGGGAAGGAGGGAGGGAAGGGGGAGGGAGGGGGTGAAATCTCCGGGATGGGGAAGGGGAGAGGGAAGGAGGGAGGGGGAAGTGAAATTTTCTGGATGGGGAGGGGAAGGAGAAAGGGAAAGAGGGAAGGGGAGAAATCTCGGGGATGGGGGGGGGGAGGATGGAGGGAAGGGGGAGGGAAGGGGGTGAAATCTCCGGGATGGGGGAAGGAGAGAGGGAAGCAGGGAGGGGGAGATATATCGGGGATTGGGAGGGGGGAGGGAAGGGGGGAGGGAAGGGGGGAGGATGGAGGGAAGGGGGAGGGAAGGGGGTGAAATCTCCGGGATGGGGGAAGGAGAGAGGGAAGCAGGGAGGGGGAGATATATCGGGGATTGGGAGGGGGGAGGGAAGGGGGGAGGGAAGGGGGGAGGGAGGGGGTGATCTCTCGGGGATGGGGAGGGGAAGGAGAGAGGGAAGGAGGGACTGGGGGGAAATCTCGGGAATGGGGAGGGAAAGGGGGGAGGGAAGTAGCGAGAAGGGTGTTGGTGTGTAAGTGTTTATATGGTGTAGAGTGTAAAGTGGACACTTGAATGAAGCGTCCTCGTTGTGCATCAAAGGATTTTAAAGACGGGGGGGGGGGGGGGGGTGTATTAATTTTCTTCTGCTTCTTCTTCGTCTTCTTTTTCTTCTTCTTCTTCTTCTTTTTCTGCAACTTCTTCTGCATCTTTTGGTTATTCTTTTGCTTCTGCTTCTTCTTCTTCGTCTTCTTCTCTTCTTCTTCTTTTTCTTTTCCTTCTTCCTCCTCCTCCTTCTCGTCTTATCATTATTAATATTATCATTCTTGTTCCTTTTCATCTTCCTCTTCCTCTTCTTCTTATTCGTATTCTTCCTCCTACACTTCCTCTTCTTCTTCCTCTTCTTCTTCCTCTTCCTCTTCATCTTCCTCTTTATCTTCTTTTTTCTTTAAACTTATCCAATATAAACCGGTAAGTTAGTAAATTAGATTAAGGTAAGTTAGGTTAATGTAAGTTAGGTTAAGGTAAGTTAGGTTAAAGTAAGTTAGGTTAAGGTAAGTTAGATTAAGGTAAGTTGAGTTAAATTTGATTAGGTTGGATGACAAAATGCTAGGTTTGGGTAAGGTAAGACAGGATAAGGAAGGATGGGGTAGGATAGAATAAGGTAGGTAAAGTAGGGAGAGATGGATAGGGTTGGGTGGTGTACGAAAAGGTAGGGTAGGGTGGAGTAGGGTAGGGTAAGGTAAGGATGGGTAGATAAGAGAGGGCAAGGGTAGGGTAGGGAAAGATACCATCAGACAGGCTAGCATGAGGCATCCTAACTAGATTAAGTTAGATTAAGTTAAAACCAGTGAACTTAACATTCAACATATACAACATGACTCATGTTGGGTGATCCGATGCCCTACTTTGGCCATTTTCACACTTACGGCGCATGGCAATAAGGACGAGAGTCCCCAAGCCTCGTTGCAAAATGTTGTTTGTCTGTTGATGAAAGAAATTCTACAAAGCGTTAGGTCTGTGTTTATGTCCGCTGTGTGGAAAGCTGGAATGGTTAAGTTGAATCATACAAAAAGGCGAGTTTTATAAGCGTAAATACTTTATTTGATTAAACTCGGCACAAAATGCAACGAGAAATATCCAACTTTTTCAGTGTTGACAAAGGTCTCCACAATTTTCTAACTTTGTTGTACGATTCATTTATTATTATTATTTTTTTTATATCAGCAATCCAGCAGAACAAAAGTATCTCAAGCGATTTTTTTCCCACGCAATTAGGAATTATTTAGAGCTGTCTAAAATCAATAAAAAGTTAAAAGTCAATAAGATCAAGGCTGGAATAAGGGAATCGTTCAGTGTGAGTAGTCACTGGAATACACCTGTTTACTAATGGCGTTTAGTGTCGGTGAAATGAAGTGAAATGGGAGTTTTTTCAAATGCTCTAAGATATGGTGTTGATAAGACCGTGTGTTGATAAGATCTGTGGTTTTGATAGACACACACACACACACACACACACATCCATTGATATTCTATGCATTTTATGGCTTTTAGTACTACTATGCATACTACTACTACTACTGCTACACACACACACACACACACACACACACGTACACACAAAAAAACAAACAAGCAAACACCTACACACACACACACACACACACACACACACACACACACACACACACACACACACACACACACACAGATATTTTATGCATTATATTGATCTTGGTAATACTATTTCAATATCAAAAGCCATATCCTTTGCACTGGTAAACAACACAGGAATCCGAGCAAATATTAAAGTCTCCGCTTTATCAAGACAAAAGAAAACGCATCGTAGGTATTTGTCTTGATAATTAGTCTAAAATTAAGCTGCAGGAAATAATTTTTTAGTTATGCTTCCCATAATTTGAGATGTATGTGTATTATCCATGTATATGTGTATGTATATACGTATGTGTGTGCGTGAGTGTGAGTGCATTCGTATGTGTGTGTGTGTCTGTGTCTTTGTATGTGCATGTGTGTGTGTGTGCGTGTGTGTGTGTGTGTGTGTGTGTGTGTGTGTGTGTGTGTGTGTGTGTGTGTGTCTTTGTCTGTGCATGTGTGTGCGTGTGTGTGTGAGAACTTGGTGTATCTACATGTTTTTTTTACTAAATTCATAAAGATTTATATTCAGAGTATAAAAATAAATCCTAATCCATATATATATCTCTAATTATATTACTAACCTATTATCAGTATTTCTGTAATTAATACAGCAATCTACGAATGTGCCTTATACCACTAATTAGATTATCATTTAAATAATATCCATTTTTTGCTATCAATATTTCCCTTAAGAAAATAATC
>NC_061844.1:6058098-6060598 GCF_019202785.1 Penaeus chinensis | reverse complement strand
TGAATTCCAAGAGATAAAAGTAAAATTCGTGATTAAGATTACTTCGTGGAAATGACGGAGAGGAAACAAAATTCACGAATGTACTAAACTTTAAAACTTAAGACAACATCAATATTTGAAATGTAAATGAATGAACGTTAAATCATGTTTCTATTAGAGGAAAAAATGAAGAACTGAGAAAGAAAAAAAGAAAGAAAAAGTACGTAATGTCAACAACACAGCATACAAGGACTTGGCGACCTTCATTTGTTTTATTCATTTATTTATTCTATTTATCCTTCCTTTATCCAAAAATCCAATCTCCTCTTTCGTTTCCCAACAGAGACGACGAAAACAAAAAAATGCTTTCACAAAACGAAGTTGAAAATGACTCTTCGACTGAGCCGGTGAAATGAAAACAAAAAATACAGAGAAAATATAATTGAGAATATGACAATAACACAGTGTCTGCTCCTATGACGAATACACCGTTAATGACAGGTATGAGGTAATTGATAAGAGAGTGGTCTATTTACCCAGGTAGAAAAAAAAAGATAAAGAATTGAAGAAAAAAATTATATACCTGAAGAAATATTCAATGGGAAGAAAAATGTATTTACTTTTTTGGGGAAAAATGGGTTTTAATTTTGCAATAATGCCAATTTACCTGATTTTTGTTTTCTGTACATAGAATGGGGAAAGAGAATAGACTGAAAGAAGTATACAGAGCAGAAGGCTTTCCAGATTAACGCACTGGTAAACGTCGATAATTAAAAGCAAATTGAATTAATCTGTAAGTGATTTTCTAGGTAGGTCTTGGGCGTGAGCGGGAAAATATTTAGGAAAAAATAGCAAAATGTTCTTAATTCCGTTCCTTTTACCCTTAATTAAGACGAAAATAAGAAAAAAATAACTTTCACTAAACTCCCCTTTCACTAATTTCAGTTTTCACTAAACTCCCCTTTCACTAATCTCAGTTTTCACTAAACTCAACTTTCACTTCGCTTAATTTTCACTAAACTCAGCTTCCACTAGACTCTTACACAAGATTTAACTTTCACTAAACTCAACTTTCACTAAATTTAAACTTACAAAACACTCGCCTTAATAAAACCAACTTCTGCTAAACTGAATTTCCACTAAACTCAATTTTCCTAACTTCAACTTCCACTAAAATAGACTTTTACAAAAACTCAACTTTCACTAGAATCAACTATCCCAAAACTTAACTTTCACTAAAATCGACTTTCACAAAAATCTATTTTCACTAAACTCAACTATTCCCAAACTCAAGTTTCTCTAAACCAAGCTTTCCCTAAACTAAACTTTCACTAAACTAAACTTTTTTCAAACTTGGACACCCAACTTTCCCTAAACAATTATGTCACTATAATTAGCTTTTTAATGCACGTTCAAAATAAGTCTCCACTTACAACGTTGAAGTAAATGGAACACTTTCTTTCATGACGCAGGCCTAATTTGGCCCTTTGCAATGCCTGCAATATGCTAGTCGTCTCTGGATAGCGATGTCTTGAGGCCATTAAAAAATAAAGAGAGAAGAAAAGAAAGAAAGAAAAAAGAAAAAGAAGGAAAAAAAAATATATAGGACTTTAACAAATATGTATAATTTCTTATTTACTTGCTTTCACTCTCTCTTTGGTTTGATGGTTCTGAGAATTCTATATATTTACAAAATGTATAAATATCAATACTAGGAACTACATAACATTCCTAAAATATTAAGTAAAACAAACAAACAAAAAATCTGAATGGATTACTTAATAGAAGTCTTTAAAAGAATAACTGAGTATTTTTAATTTTTTTTTTGTAAATATACCTAAATAGTAATTATGATAAAGAGAATGGCTTAGGAGAGAGCGGAGAGAGGGAGGGAGGAACATAGGAGGGGCAATTTGCATTTATAATATGCAGTTTATGACAGTTCCATGCGCTCATATCATACTGTATTCTCATGGAAATTAATCCAGCCCAGCAGTATAAAGGCCTTTGTTAAATCATCATCACAAAAGCCAACTCGACTTTTTGGGAGTGGATGAATAAAGAAAATAATGAACACACTATACCTTGTGCGTATTTGCATACATTTAAAACCACACACACACACACACACACACACACACACACACACACACACACACACACACACACACGCACACACGCACGCACACACACACACACACACACACATGATGACGTTTGAAACCATTGTAAAACATTATATAATTTAACTAATTGTAACCTCCGCCTTTCATATCTCCTCCAGCGTTTTTTTTTTTTTTTTTTTTTTTTTTTTTTTTTTTATCTTTCCCGCCAAATGACACTCATTAAGGTGAGATGGAATTCCTTGTTTTAACATATTTTGCTCTTATTTTATCCTTTCGTTTTAGAGTGAAAATATAATTTGTCTTATATATATCTAGATGTCCAGTCCCTTTTCACTTTTAGTACTCAAGTCTATATAATCAAGATGACTGATTAGTAAACGAATCACAATACTATA
>NC_061844.1:6045598-6048098 GCF_019202785.1 Penaeus chinensis | reverse complement strand
GTTTATAATGCTCAGTGCAAGTGTTTGTACAACAATAATTCTCGTCTCAGCGAGGATTTTGTTTTTTATGTGATTTAGGTATATAAGTGTGCCCATCACTTTTTTGTGAATGTTGTCTATGTGTGTTTCGAAAGTCATGTATCTGTCTCTGTGTACTCCTAGATTTTTCACGGTAATGCTTGGTTTGATATGATGGCCTTCAAATTCTATGATTGTGTTTATGGGGATTTGGGCGATGTTTTGCCGACTGCCTATAAAGATGCATTGGGTTTTATCGGGATTTAGTTTGAGGCCGTTGTTGTCAAAATACACCTTTGCTTCCGTAAGAGTCTGTTGCGTATTTTTTATCAATTCATATAAATTGCTTACAGGGGCAGCGTGAAGAAACTGAGAGTTATCAGCATATTGGACAAGGAGACAGTTGTTTGCAATGTTTGATAGATCGTTTATGAATATAGTGAACAGGATCGGGCCTATTATGGAGCCTTGTGGGACACCGAAAAAAACTGTTTTTTTAGTTGACATATTATTACGAATATTGATATATAGATAACTTCTGAACCAATAGTTGTCTATTCCATGATTTTCCATTTTGTTAAGCAGGATCTTATGGTTGACACTGTCAAACGCTTTTGACAGATCACACAATGTGAGTAGATTTATTTGATTCTTATCTATGGTATCATAAATTTTGTTTGTGTTTTTAGTAAAGCTGTTTCAGTGGATAACTTACTTCTAAACCCATGTTGCGTTTCGGAAATAAGGTGATTGGATTCTAAGAATGTTGATAGTTGATTTGCAACATTTTTTTCTAGCACTTCAGATATCACTGGGTATAGAGTGATAGGACGATAATTGTTCAGTTGTTCTGCATCTCCTGATTTGAAAATGGGTGTTATGATGCCATGTTTCCACAGTGCTGGGTAGGTACCGGTAACTATGGATGTGTTTATAATGGCAGTTAAATAGAAAGCTATTGCGGGTAAGCTTTCTTTGATGAATCGAAAAGCAATGTTATCCACACCTACAACATTTGTTTCACGTAAGTGTTTTATTGTTAAGACTGTTGTTTCCACTCCTATTGGCTGTAGTCTGAAAACATTTGTTGAGAGCCTTGTCCTGGTTGTGTTGTGTGGGGTCAAGGAAGCAGCTGTCTGTTCATAGGTGAGTCTACCGATATTTGCGAAGTAGTCGTTTAGATGTTCTGTACTACTTAAGGAATTTAGGGACGTGTCTGTGTGGTGTTTTTTGTTTGGGGCTAACGTTTTAACGGTTTTTCCATGTTTATTTGGCGTCGTGTTTTCTGTCATTGAACTTATTTTGAAAGTAAATTGTTTTTGCAGATTGGATTGATGTTTTAACATTTCTCTTTTTTTGTATACACTCAGAATGAAGGGCGATATCAGTTCTATTTGTTTTGAGAAATTTGTGAGTGTTGTTTCGGTCATGTATAGCTCTTTTGTTGTCCTCATTTATCCATGGGGCGGGGGGACGTCGAACAGTTTTGGTCTTAAGTGGAGCAGTGGCATCTATGCTATTTTTTAGTACGTTCGAAAGAATGTCTACTTGTTTGTTAACGTCATCTGTTGCAAGAATCTCTGAGAGTGTCGACTGTCTGGCACTAATATTTTGACAAAGTGATTGGGGGTCGTAATTTGTCAAGTCACGGGAAGTTTTTATGACTGGTTGTCGCTTGGGTCTCTTTATATCTACTGTCATAGTTAAAAGCTCGTGGTCTGTAATTTGGCAAGGGATAACCTCAGTATACGTAATGAGGTCAGGTCTGTTTGATATAATGATGTCTAGCATGGATGAGGTGTGTTTTGTGATCCTGGTAGGTTTATTGATAAGCTGATTTAATTTATTTTTCTTAATAATCCCGGCTAATTTTGCATTAGGTTTGTTTAGGTCATCGTTTAGGTCACCCAAGATGAAAAAAGGTTTTCTTTTCATTGACATTTCTCTAAAAACATCTCCGAGGTAGTCAAATGATTCAGCTGTAGCATGCGGGTGTCTATAGATTGTACCAATAATGAAGGAGGGGTACATACTACTTTGTACCGTTACCCAAATGTCCTCTACAGCTGTATCATTCACAACCGTGGTGGGAATTACATTTGATTTAAAGGTGTCCATTACGTATATGCATACTCCTCCACCTCGCCCTGCATCACATCTATAAACATTGAAATTTTGCATGTTAATGAAATTACTTGACATTTCTTCATGAAGCCATGTTTCACTAATGCAGAGGATGTCGATGTTTCTCTCCGTGATCATTTCAATTTCTTCAAAGTGACCGAGGAGAGATTGCGCATTGATGTGTTCTATTTTAATTGTATAGCATGATGTGACCTTTGGTTTTGCTGATTGTGTGAGTGCGTCAACCAAGAGAGAGAGAGAGAGAGAGAGAGAGAGAAAGAGAGAGAGAGAGAGAGAGAGAGAGAGAGAGAGAGAGAGAGAGAGAGAGAGAGAGAGAGAGAGAGAGGCAGGAAGCAAG
>NC_061844.1:6017476-6022476 GCF_019202785.1 Penaeus chinensis | reverse complement strand
AGAAGAATGAGAGAAGAAAAGAAGACGGGGGAAAGGAGAGGGGAGACGAGGAAGGGAATTGGTAGAATAGGAGAGAAGAAAGGCGAGGTAGAGGGGGGGAGGGGGGGATAGCTGAGCGGAGAGGGAATGCTTTCCTTTAGCGCTGCGGACGGGGTGGTTGGTAGGGCTCGGTCAGTCGCGAACCTCCTCCCCACCTTCCTCATATCCTCCTCATCCTCATCTTATTCTTATTCTTATTCTTATTCTTCTTCCTCCTCCTCCTCTCCCCCTCCTCCTCCCCCTCCTTCTCCTCCTCCTCCTCCTCCTCCTCCTCCTCCTCCTCCTCCTCCTCCTCTTCCTCCTCTTCCTCCCCCCTCCCCTCCCCTCCCCCCCTCCTCCTCTTCCTCCTCTTCCATCCCCCTCCCCTCCCCTCCCCCTCTCCCTCCTCCTCCTCCTCTTCCTCCCCTTCCTCCTCTTCCTCCTCTTCCTTCTCTTCCATCCCCCTCCCCTCCCCTCCCCCCTCCTCCTCTTCCTCCTCCTCTTCCTCCTCTTCCATCCCCCTCCCCTCCCCCCCTCCTCCTCTTCCTCCTCTTCCTCCTCTTCCTCCTCCTCTTCCTCCTCTTCCATCCCCCTCCCCTCCCTCTCCCCTCCTCCTGGTCCTCCTGCTCCTCCTCTTCCTCCTCCTCCTCCGCCTCCTCCTCCTCCTCCTCCTCCTCCTCCTCCTCCTCCTCCTCCTCCTCCTCCTCCTCCTCCTCCTCCTCCTCCTCCTCCTCCGCCTCTTTTTACTCCTGTTCTTCCTGTCTTTTCTAACTATTTCTGGCTTTATTTTTTGAAGGTCTGTATATTTTTTTTTCTGGCGTTGCTTGTTGCTTCTTTCCGTTATATATTTAATTTGTCCTTTTTCTTTCTACTCTATTTGGCATCGGCTTGGTAAGTAAGTGAAGGGGAAAAGGGGGTAGTTGTGGATTAGGAGAATGAGGGAAGTGAAGGGGAGTGGGAGAGAGGAGAGAGAGGATACGAGGGAGTGGGGAGGATAGAGGGCGAGAGGGTGAAGGAGGAGGAGGAGGAGGGGAAGGGAGGGGAGGGGAGGGGAGGGGAGGGGAGGGGAGGGGAGGGGAGGGGAGGGGAAGGAAGAGGAAGAGGAAGAGGAGGAGGGGGGAGGAGGGGAGGGGGAGGGAGCTAGAGGGAGAGGAAGGAAAAGAGAAGAGGAGGTATGGGCAAGGAAAAAGAAGCAAACGAAGAAAAAGAGAAAAAAACATGATTGTCAGGAAGAAGAATGATAGAGAAAGAGAGTGAAGGAGTGCCCGAGTTGCCATTGCCCGTACTGTCGAGGTCATCTTGTCATCTTAAGCTGAATGAAAAGCCTCGAGTCGACGCGACCTGGTTTTTGTAGTTGTTTACCTAGCTATTTGTCCATTTGACCATTTACGTATTTATTCTTAATTCTTGTGTGTGTTTTTTGCTGCGTTTTCATGAGTCCAGTCTATAGCCTCAAGAACATAGGTCCAGTCTCCAAAAGTCTTTGATCGCAGTAAGCAAAGGTGGTTGGTTGTAACACCCTCGTGCATAGCGGGTAGGATGGGATGGGGATGGGGGTGAGGGAGGGGGTGAAGGAATGGGGTGAAGGAATGGGTTGAGGATGGTGAGAAAAAAGAAGGGTATGAGAGGGAGAGAGAGAAGGGGTTGAGAGAAAGGTTTGGGAAGCCAGGTGGTTGCAGAGGGAAAAGTTGAGATGAGAAGGAAGGAAGAAATTACGTTCAAGATTTCAGTCAGTGTCATTGGGTCCCGGTCTGGTTGTGAGTGTCAGTCATTGGGTCCCGTTAAGACGAACAAACTTAAAGACGCGGACAGAGGGATAGACTGACAATAGACAGGCGGAGAGCCAAAGACCGGATAAGGAACAGACACAAAAAATAAATCGGTGAGAGGGATTGTGAGCCAAAAATACAAGTAGAGAGACAAGCAGAAAAGACAGACAGACAGGTGATTCAAAGGCAAGCACGGAAACACATAAACAAAAGCAAAAAAAAAGAAAAAAAAGTAAAAAAGAGAAAAAAAAAGAGAAGCCCATAAAATACACACACCGAGAAGGCGACGGAGAGAGAGAAAAAAAAAGGTAAAGAGGCGGCAGACTATATTAAAGGCGAGGAAGGCCGTGGGAAAGAGTACACACTCAGAATACACAAATGAAGAGAGTGAAGGGGGTAGGGATGAAGAGGAGGAGGAGGAGGAGGAGGAGGAGGAGGAGGAGGAGGAGGAGGAGGAGGAGGAGGAGGAGGAGGAGGAGGAGGAGGAGGAGGATGGGGATGGGGAGGGGGGGAGGGGGAGAGGACAGTGAGTAGGATGGGGACGAGGGCAAGGGGAAGGGGATGGATTGATGCATGGAAGGGAGGAAAGGGAGGGGAAGGGAGGGGAATAGCGAAGTAGGGACGAGGGAAAGGGAAGGGATTTAGGGGAAGGAGCCGGGAGGAGAATAGCGAAGTAGGGACGAGATATGAGGGGGAGGCAAAGTGAGGGGATTAAGAGCAGTAGGAATGAAGGGGATGCAGGAAATGGGGATGTAGGTACGAGGGAAAGGGTAAACGAGGGAAATGAGGGAGAGAGGGATGAAGGGAAGGGAAGGGAGGGGTTTGGAGGGTTAAGGACAAGGGAGTGTTAAGGAAGGAGGACTGGAAGAAGTTTGTAAGAACAAGGGGAAGGGGAAGGGGAAGAGAGGGGAAGGGGAGGTCTAGGGGTGAGAGACGGGGGAAGGGAAGGAGCGAGGGGAGTAGGGAGGGGAGAGGAGGGTAGGCTTTGTTGTCTGAGGACGCCGTTTTGGCGCCTCCCTTGGTCGTGGCGGGGGCGGAGGAGAGGGGAGCATGGGGGAAGGGAAAGAAGCCGAAAACGAAGACGAAAAACTAAAAGAAGGAGGAGGGAGGGAAGGAAGATAATGGTAAGGACGACAACGGAATGAAAGAAGGAGCAATAAGAAAGGAAATGGCGAGTGAGAGAAAAATGGTGTAGAAAAAAAAAGTGAAAAGATAAACATATAAGTTAATAGGAACAGAAAGAATTCGAGAAGAAGGAAGGAAAAGGGGTGTGGGGGTGGGGGAGAGGAGATGGATGGTGTACCCTTATTAGTACACCTGCAGTGAAGTGGAGGGGCGGGCAGGGCGTGGGCAGGGGGAGAGAGCTGGGGAGGGGAGGGGAGGGTGGGAAGAAGGCAAGGGACAGAGCTGGGGGAGGGAGGGGAGGGAGGGAAGAGGGCAGGGGATAGAGAGCTGGGGGAGGGGAGGGGAGGGAGGGGAGAGGGCAAGGGACAGAGCTGGGGGAGGGGAGGAGAGGGCAGGGGATAGAGAGCTGGGGAGGGGAGGGGAGGGGAAGGAGGGAAGAGGGTAGGGGATAGAGAGCTGGGGAAGAGGGGGAGGGGAGGGGAGGGGGCAGCGTAAGGTTGAAGTGGTACACTCCCATGCTCGCTGCGGGGTACTGTTGTCTTTTGTGCGAGGTGCGATGTTTATTTGGGTTCTGCTTCGTTATATCATCCCCCCACCCCCCGTGTGTTGTTCTCTCACGTCTGGGAGCAAGTCTACGGATCTGCTGCTTTTTCTGGGTTTGTGTACGTGTCTGTGTACGTTTGTTTGTGTACGTGTATGTGTACGTTTGTTTGTGTGATTGTTTCTGTACGAGTCTGTGTACTTGTTTGTTTGTATGGGGGAGGACGGGAGTATGGGGAAATGACATGCGGAAAGAGGAAGTGGGAGAAAGAAATAAAGACATGAGACGTAGACAAAGACAGGAAGTGAGAAAGACGCCCGCTTAGGATTCTGGGAGTCTCCCCTTAGCCTAATTCTACCCCCCCTCCTCACTTATTTTCTCTCCGCTCCTACTGTCCTCCCTTCTCCCTCCTCCTTTCTTCACGTCTTCATCGTCTCCCACCTTCACTCCACCCCTTTCTCCTCCCCTTCCTCCTCCTCTCTTCCCCGTCTCCTCTTTCCCCCTCCTCACCATCTTCACACCTCCCCTTCTTCACTCCTCTTCTCCGTATCCCCCCCCTTATCCCTCCCCGTCTTCCCCTTGTCCCCCCTCCCCCTTGCCCCCCTCCCCAGCCCCTCCTGTTCCCTCTCCTTCAGAGATGCATAGCGCTTGGGGGACCGAGGCGTTTTGTACTCGCTGTGTCCGTCGCATCGACAAGGTTAATGGAGGAAGGGAGGAGGTGGGGGTAGGGGGAGGGAGTGGAAGAGGAAGAGGAAGGAGGGAGGAGGGAGGAGAGAGGAGGAGAGGAGAGAGGAAGGAGGAGAGAGAAAGGAGGAGAGGGGAAGGGAGGAAGGAGGGAGGAAGGAGGAAGGAAGGGAGGAAGGGAGGAAGGAAGGAAGGAGGGAAGGCAGGGAGGAAGGAGGGAAGCAGGGAGGAGAGAAGAAGGGAGGAAGGAAGGGAGGAGAGGGGAAGGGAGGAAGGAGGGAAGGCAGGGAGGAAGGAAGGGAGGAAGGAAGGTAAAGCAGGGAGGAAGGAAGGTAAGGGGGAAAGAGGAAGGAGGGAGGTGGGAGGTGGGAGTGAGTGAGGAGAGAAGAAGGGAGGAAGGAGGGAGGAAGGGAGGAAGGAGGAAGAAGGAGGAAGGAAGGGAGGAAGGAGGGAGGAGAGAAGGGAGGAAGGAGGGAAGGCAGGGAGGAAGAAGGGAGGAAAGAGGAAGGGAGGAAGGAGGGGAGCAGGAGGAAGGCAGGTAAGAGAGGAAGGAAGGTAAGGAGGGAGGGAGGGAGGGAGGAGGGAAGGGAGAGGAGGGGGAATGAGGATGAGGGGGAGGGGAAGGCAAATTACGCCGGGCCGCTGGCCGTGTCTTGCTGTCGGCGGGGGAAGGGGGGGTGTCTTCCAATTTTGCTTGTTTTGGTTCATTTCAGTTTTTTTCTGGTATATTTCTGGTATTATTTTCCGAAATTTATGAAACATAGTGATGGTGTTGGTTATGATTATGATAATTTTTGTCTTTATTATATATTTTTTTATGTTTTTGTCGGTGTCGTGTGTTTTTTATATTATTATTTGTTTTA
>NC_061844.1:6014628-6017376 GCF_019202785.1 Penaeus chinensis | reverse complement strand
TCTGTCTCCTCCCTAAAACCCCTCTACGCCTCCCTTCCCACGCCCTCTCTTCCCCCACCCCTCCCACGCCCTCCCCTCCCCCCCCCCACCTCCGTTCTTGTCATCAAGTACAGAGCGTACTGCATGTCTGGTGTTTACATGTTTTGATTATATCTTTTTGATTACATCTATCGTTTTTATTTGTATTTGTTTATTTTTTATTCATTCGTTGTTTTATTTATTTGTTTACTTGAGTTTTTGCGTCTTTTGAAAGGAAAGGGCATCCAGTTGGGGGGGGGGGGGAGCATTGTAATTGTATTTATTATTATTTGTTTTTCATGACGTTTAAAGACGTAGGGGTAAAACGTACCTGGGGCATATGCGTCGTACTTATTATAAGGCAGCGGCATGGATGTATTATTAAAGTTGTTTATTTGTGCGTAAAGACAAAGCTATTTTTTCTCTCTCTCAAGTATACGGGGAGTTCGTATGCTTTTATCTTTTTTTTTATCTTTATCTTTTTACGGTCAGTCACACGGGACAGGTTAATCATGCAGACGACTAAGGAGCGAGGGAGGGGCGTGTTTTTTGGGCCCCTTTTTAAACCATCAGGAAAAAGGGGGGGGCCCGGGAAGGGAGGGTGGGAGGGAGAGAGAGGAGGATGGAGGGAGAGTAAGGGGTGAGGGAAGGAGGGTGGGAGGGAGTGAGAGAAAGGGGTGAGGGAAGAAAATGTAGAGAGAGGGAAAAGGTGAAAGGAAAGAGAGGAGGGAAGGGAAGAGAGGGAGGGAAGCAGAGAGGGAAAGAAAAGGCGGGGGGAGGGAGGGACGGAAGGAAGGAGGGAAATAAAGGAGTTAGAGAGGGAGGGGAGAGAGAGAGAGAGAGAGCTGGAGCAGTGAGGGGTTTAGGAAGGATGGAGGAGGAGAGGAGGGAGGAGGGAGAAAGGGAAGGAGGGAAGGGTGGAGAGGAGGGAAGTAGAGGAGGGAGGGAGGGAGCTAGGGAGAATAAGGGGTCAGGGAGGGGAGGATTGTATGATACGAAATTGTTAATGACAGCGGGCGGAGTTTGTGTTTTAAATAATGACGCTGCAAGTTTGAATATTCATGGTACTCGTTAGGGGCCATGAATATTGATGAGTGTGTTTTGCGAATGTGTGTTTGTAAGGTGGTGCATGTGCGCGCTTTGGTGTGTGTGGTGTGGTGTGTGTGTTTGTTTTGTGGTGTTTGTGTATATACTAAAATATATATATATATATATATATATATAGAGAGAGAGAGAGAGAGATAGAGAGAGAGAGAGAGAGAGAGAGAGAGAGAGAAGAGAATGATGAATTTATTGCGTCCAGTAGACGACAGACAATTTAACAGAGAAGTACAAAAGGTGCATAACCGTGTGAGAGAGTCACACGCACACGCACATGCCACGTACACATACCCATACCCACACCAAAACCACACCAAAACCCCTACACTAAACCAATACCATACATCATATATCATACCATACCAAAACCATACCATACCAAAAACCATACCATACCATCCCAAATACATACCACCACAAACCACACCCCCAACCACACACACCACACCACACCACCCCCACACAAACACATACACATACACATACACATACACATACACATAAAACATACACCCCAACACACACACACACAACACACACACACACCACACACACACACACACAACACACACACCCACAGGGAGAAACAAATAACGGGGACGGGATGAATGAATATGCGAAAAGATAAGAAGAAAGGGGGAAGTGAAAAGAAGAAAAAAGTGAGTGGATATCTGGTCGTGATAGAGAATGGCGAGGGTGTGGGTGGAGAGGAAAGGAGAGGGGGAAAAGAGGGGAAAGGAGGGAAGAGGAGAGGAAAGGGGGGAGGAGAGGGGAAAGGGGGAGGGGAAGGAAAAGGGGAGAGGAAAGGAGATGGGAGAGATGAGGAGAAGGAAGTGAGGAGAAGAGGGTGGAGAGAGGAGGAGAGGGGGGAGATGAGGAGAGAGGGGAGATGAGGAGAGAGGAGGAGAGGGGGAGAGGTAAGGAGAGGGGGGAGAGAAAGGAGGGGAGGGGGAGAGCAAAGGAGAGAGGAGAGAGGAGGAGAGGGGGGGGGGGGAAGGAGAAGGCTGGAAAGAATGGTTAAGGATGGAAGAGTGAAAGGGTTTACGATTTATGGCGTTGTTGGAGCGAAATTGGGTTGAATTAATTTGAAAGTATTTTCAGCGCATCCTCAAAGTAGTGTAAATGGTCAGTGGCCGCGGAAGGCAGACGGTAGAACAACTGGAGGAAAGGGGAGAGGAGTAGATGGGAAAAGTATGGTTAAAAGGGTTGATTCGGAGTTAGGGAAGGGGACATAGATGGGAAGAGAAGGAGAAAGGAGAGGGAGAAAAGGAGAAAGAGAAAGCAAGAGAAAAGAGAAAAGTGAGGAGGAGAAGAAGAAGAAGAAGGCGAAATAAAGACTTAAGACATAAGACTTAAAAGACGAAGACGAAGACGAAGACGAAGACGAAGACGAAGACGAAACGATGACTACACTAGACTAAGAAATAGACTAAGACTAGAGACTAAGAACAAGACGAAGACGAAGACAAGACGAAGGACGAAGAAAAAGACGAAGACGAAGACGAAGGAAAGAAGACGAAGACGAAACAAGACGAAGACGAAACGAAGACCCAGACGAAGGGCGAACGACGAAGACAAGACGAAGACGAAGAGTAAGACGAAGACGAAGACGAAGACGAAGACGAAGAC
>NC_061844.1:6009628-6012128 GCF_019202785.1 Penaeus chinensis | reverse complement strand
CCAACACACCCACGATCTCCCACCCACAGCATCGCCCCTCACCAGCTCGCCAATTCACTCAAGCACGTCTCCCTCGCCAAAAACAAAATAAAACAACAACGAAACAATCATTCGCATTATTTTGTTCTCGCTGAATAAAATTTAATTACGTGAAGCGAGCGATGGGTTGGTTGCTGTCCGTTCCTGCGCACCAGAGACAAGAGGGCACATGACACTGGGACTGCCTCAGCGGCCCGTTCTGGCGCGCGTGCCCCGTGCTTACCGCTGCGGTGCCCAATGATGCCAGGGGATGCCAGGGGTGCCCAAACCTCCTGACGCTTGGCTGCGGGAGTGTGTTGTTGCCAGCCCACGTGGCTTTGTTTATACATGTGTTACTCGACGTCATAACCGCCTGGCACGAAGCAACTAAAGACAGGGAAATTATCATTATTATTATTTTTTTCATTATAATGGTGCACGCACACTGCCACCGCGCACGCACTGGGCTCACACAAGCATGCATACATGCATACTCTTGAACTTACAGTAGGAAGAGTTAGACAGGTAAGCAGGCAGGCAGGCAGGCAGGCAGGCAGGCAGGCAGGCAGGCAGGCAGGCAGGCAGGCAGGCAGGCAGGCAGGCAGGCAGGACAGGCAGACAGGCAGACAGGCAGACAGACAGACAGACAGACAGACAGACAGACAGACAGAGACAGACAGACAGACGGGCAGACAGACAGACGCGCGTGAGTGGCAACGGGCGCGATAAGAGCGTGAACTTGTGTGTTGACCTGACCCCGCCGCCTTTTCCTGACAACAAGCGCGGGCGCCGCTGTTGGTCAAGACCGGTCTCTGAGAGGGTGGGGGTGTGGGGTGGGCCTTGGGGGGGGGGTTAGGCGTGCGGGTAGGGGTTGGAAGCAGAAGTTGGGGGGGTTGGAAGCAGAAGTTGGCGGGGTTGGAAGCAGAAGGTGGGGATGGGTAGGAGGTGGTTAGTGGGGTTTGGGGTTAGGGTGTTGCGTGCGGGTCCGGGATAGGGGGGGGGGTCGGGTAGGGGGTTCGGGAAGTAGGATTAGGAATCGTGGATAAAAAAAGCGGGCGGGTTGTGGAATATAGGGACGGGAAACCAGGGAAGAAGAGGAGAGGGAGAGGGAATTATGAAAGGGGGAAGGAGAGGCGAGGACGAAGAGAAAGCAGAACGAGAAAGGAGAGGGAAATGAGAGAGGGAGACGGGATTGAAAAGGGGACGGAAGAGAGAGAAGAGAGAGGAACAAATGAAGAGAATCTACACGCGTATACGGAAACGTACGTAAGCAGGTAAATGGACAGACACACACAAACGTTACTCGCTCGTGGCAATTACCCTAATAACCGGAAGATTCTCCCTACCGCGCCCTCCCTTCGGAGTGTTTTAATTCCTCAGGAGATATTTTGGGGTTCACGCGACCCATGATGACCCCACCCCCCCTTCCGTCTCTCTCTCTCTCTCTCGCTCTCTCTCTCTCTCTCTCTCACCACTCATCTCTCTCTCTCATCTCCGTCTCTCTTCCCTCTCTCTCACTCCTCTCTCTCTCTCCTCTCTCTCTCTTCTCCCTCCGTCTCTTCCTCTCTCTCGTTCTCTCTCTCTCCTCCCCTCCCCTCCCCTCCCTCCCCTACCCCTCCCCTCCCCTCCCTCCCCTCACCCTCCCCTCCCTCCCTCCCTCCTCCCTCCCTCCCCTCCCATTCCCCTCCCCTTCCCCTCCCCTTTCCCCTCCCCTTTCCCCTTCCCTCCCCTTTCCCCTCGACGATTCACCTTATCGTTGTCAGAAGGATAAGGAACGTTTATGGGGATTTACGAGCTGGAGAACGTTTGTGTGTGCGTCCTTACCTGCTCCGCGCCGGGCGTTACCGCTGTCTTCCTTCTTCTTCTTCTTCTTCTTCAGGTGCTGATGGCTCGGGACTTTTGGAAATCTGGTCGTCGGGGATTTTTCTTTTCTTTTTCTGACGCGTGTGGCAAATTATTATTTGTCGTGGAAGGTTAGGTTGGCCGCGATTTAAAGCGGAAGAGTTGTGCTTTATGGTAATGACAAAAAAAAAAAAAAAAAACGTGTGTGGGAATAGAAAAAAAGTTGAATCCGAGGATAAGCAGTTAATTTCCCTTCTCCGCGTAGCCATGAATTTGTTAGGGAGGGAATATTAGAAGCCCAATTTAGATTTTCCTTTTGTAAGGCGGAGGGATAGGGGGAGTGTGTGTGTGTGTGTTTGTCATTGTTCATTTGTAATGTGGGAAAGGAAGAGCAAAAAAGGAGCAACGTTCTTTAATCTTGTGTTTCTATACATAAGCCTGTAGTAAACGTGCATTCTGTTGCAGAAAGCTGAGTGTGGTCTCATTTCACGCTGATATACAGTGAAGATATACAATAACATTGTATTTTGATGTGGGAAGAATATTATTTGTAATACCGTGCTCGCCTTGATAATTCTGACAAAATGAACAATTGTGATTATGATGATAATGATTGTAAGATTATGAGAATGATAATGAT
>NC_061844.1:6001719-6004219 GCF_019202785.1 Penaeus chinensis | reverse complement strand
AGGCGAAATGTTTTTGACTGAAGATCACACGCCACATTCAGGCTTCGATGAAAGGTCTTTGAAGAAGATAAAAAAGAGGAAATTGAGTGGATGAAGAGGACAAAGAGGTGCTCGGATCTTTAGCCTTCATTTCCTCCTGGTGATACAGTGTTGCAGCCGAACAGTCTCATAAGAGTTTAATACAGCATCACACTTGGATATAATTAGAGTTGAAATCCTTTCAGGCGGGAATACAGTGTTGCAGCGGAATAGTCTAATAAGAGATTAATAATCTGGTAATACAGTAATGCACCGCTGCAACAATACAGTGCAATGCAATAGAGTGTAATACAGCAACACACTTAGACATATTAGGGAATAAAATACAGGAGATGAGAAAATAGATGTTTATCCACCCCAATAATGGTCCAAATATCCATGTTGTATAATATGTATCATTCCAAAAGTAAACTAGTGAAAAGGCACAAGGAAAATGTCAGTAAAATGATAATGATAATGATAATAAAATTATTGATGATAATAATAATAATGATAATGATGGTAATAATAGATGATAATTATGATGATAAAAATTATAATGATCATGATACCAATAGTAATGATTAACAATAACAATAACTACAACACTAATAATAATGATAAATAATAATAATAATAATAATAATGATGATGATAATAATAATAATAATAATACAGATAATAATAATAATAATAATAATGCTGATAATAACAATAACAACAAAAACAACAACAATCATAAGAAAATACTTCTAAGATTTATCTATTTATTTTTTATTTTTTTTTTACAAAAAAATGCATAAGACGAGAGAAGCAAAATAAAATCATATAAGGCGGTAAATGCAAAAGGAATTTCCCTGTGAAGTGTAAATTCACATATTTCATAACAAAGGCACGGAGGATCCTCGAACCATATCATGAATGGATAAATTGATACAATAATAATAAGAAAAAATGGATAGACAAATAAATAGATAAACATTTTTTCTCTCTCTTTCTTTTTGTTTTACTCTTGGTCTAATAGAGAGAGAGAGAGAGAGAAAACAGACAGACACAGAACGGAAGAAAAGATAGAGAGAAAGTTGTCTGAATGTCTGTCTACATATCTATTTAACTGTTTCTCTGTCTGTCTATCAGTAAATCAGTCACCTATCTATTAGTTTATCAGTCCATCAGTCTTTTGTATCTGTCCTTCCATCTGTCTGTCTGTCTATCTATCAGTTCATCAGTATGTCCATATGTCTATCTGTCAGTTTGTCTGTCTGTCTATATATCTGCCTGCCTGTCTATCAGTCTATCTGCCTGTCTGTCTATCTGTATATCTGTCTGTTTGTCTGTATATCTATCTATCTGCCTTTCTGTCTGTATATCTGCCTGTCTGCCTCGCTGTCTGTCTGCCTATCTATCTGTCTGTCCGTCCCATAACTAGCAAAATGGGTTCCACTTAGAAACCCTCATCCATCCGTGTCCGAGATCCTGAATAGGATAAATTGGATAAGGCAGAAGCGAATGAAGGATTTTCTGGACTTCCTTAACTCTCCCGAAGGAAAGGGAGGACGTGAGGTGAAGGCGTGAGGGAGAGGGAAGCGAGGGGGGGAGGGGGAAGGAGGAGGAGGAAAAGGAGGAGGGGGTAGACGAGGTGGTGGAGGGAACAGGGGGGAGGAAGAGGTATAGGGAGAGGAAAGGAGAGAAAATCTAGTGCAAAGGAGAGAGAAGACTATTTCTATTATCATTATCATTATTTCAATAACCATTTATCCCTGGTCTTATCATCATTGATCTTGCTGTTGCTGTTGTTATTGTTATTTTTCATACTCATTCATTGTAGTTATCATGATCATCATAACAAGTGCGTTAACTGATATCAAATTGATTTTTTTCTATCACTGTCATTATCGTTTTAGT
This sequence comes from Penaeus chinensis, assembly GCF_019202785.1. NCBI lineage: Eukaryota > Metazoa > Arthropoda > Malacostraca > Decapoda > Penaeidae > Penaeus > Penaeus chinensis. The sequence continues at coordinate 6,002,296 of NC_061844.1, read as the reverse complement.
TTTAGCCATCTCATTAACCTTTCATTAGGAGCCTTTCCAAAGTTAACTGCTCTAGCCTATCTGTTTGTATGTTGTGACGCTAATGATGAAACTGCCGTCAAACTGCCGATAATACTATTATGATTAATTGCTCTCTCTCTCTCTCTCTCTCTCTCTCTCTCTCTCTCTCTCTCTCTCTCTCTCTCTCTCTCTCTCTCTCTCTCTCTCTCTCTCTCTCTCCTTTCCATTCACGGTCATTCCCTCCGTCTCTCCCTCCCTCCCTCCCTCCCTCCCTGGGTCCTGTCACCCTTCCCTCTTCCCCTCCTCTCCCTCCCCCCTCCCCTCCCTCCTTCCCTCCCCCCCTCCGTCCTCCCACCCCACCCCTTCCATCATAGTTAATTATCGTACATCGTCCAGGTAGCCGGAGGTGCAAACTCTCGCGCTGTTGTAATTCTCGGACACCAAGTTGTTGTTTACGCCGAAGCCAGTGCCAGGCGCTGATTGCAATAGAGTCTTTAAGGGGGAGGAAGAGAAACGATCTAAAAGTCAGACAATAATGAAGAGACTGTTTATTAAGGCGGCGCACCACCTCACGTAC
>NC_061844.1:5991719-5994219 GCF_019202785.1 Penaeus chinensis | reverse complement strand
GGGAGGAGATAAGAAGATGCATACATACACACATACATTTATGCATACGGGATTTACCTTCTGCATCTGCTGACTGCCTAAACATCACGGTATCTTCCCTTCCCTCCTTTTCCTTCTCTCCTTCCCCTCCCTTCCTCCTCTTAAACCCCCTTCCTTCCCCTATCCCCCTCCCTCCCCTCCTCCCCTTATCTCTCTTCCCCTCCTCCCCCTCCCTTCCCTCCCTCCCCCCCTAGAACCTCTTTATGTTGCCTCCTTCCTCCGTGAGCCTCCCACGAGATCACTCCCGTCACGGGAAGCTGCGAGATGCCTTCTGAAGCACGTCGGTCTTTCGGGGCTCCATTTAGCCAGATTTCGGCCCATTGAAAGAGAGAGCTTTCTGGTGGTGGTGGGGGACGGGGCGTGGGTGCTAGGGCAAGGGACGTGGGTGCTAGGGCAAGGGACGTGGGTGCTAGGGCAAGGGACGTGGGTGCTAGGGGAAGGGACGTGGGTGCTAGGGCAAGGGACGTGGGTGCTAGGGCAAGGGACGTGGGTGCTAGGGCAAGGGACGTGGGTGCTAGGGCAAGGGACGTGGGCGCTAGGGCAAGTGACGTGGGTGGTAGGGCAAGGGACGTGGGTGGTAGAGCAAGGGACGTAGGTGCTAGGGCAAGGGACGTGGGTGCTAGGGCAAGGGACGTGGGTGCTAGGGCAAGGGACGTGGGTGGTAGAGCAAGGGACAGGGGCTAGGAAGGGACTGGGTTTTTTTGGGCAAGGGGCGTGGGTGCTAGGGAATGGACGGGGTGTAGAGCAAGGACTAGGGCTAGGGCAAGGGGGCTGGGTGCTAGGGGAATGACGGGGGTAAACAAGGCCCTAGGGGCTAGGGGAAGGACTGGTGCCTAGGTCAAGGACGTTGGTGCTAGGGAAGGGACGTGGTGCTAGGCAAGGGACGTGGTGCTAGCAAGGGACTGGTGTATAGCAAGGGACTTAGTGCTATGCAAGAGAGGTTGGTGTAGGGCAAGGGACGGGTGTAGTAAGGCAAGGACGTGTGTGGTTGTGGCAAGGACGTGGTGTAGGCAAGGGACGTGTTTAGTAGGGCAAGGGACGTGTGTGGTTGGGCAAGGGACGTGGGTGCTAGAGCAAGGGACGAGGTGCTAGGGCAAGGGACGTGGGTGCTAGGGCAAGGGACGTGGGTGCTAGGGCAAGGGACGTGGGTGCTAGGGCAAGGGACGTGGGTGGTTGGGCAAGGAACGTGGGTGCTAGGGCAAGGGACGTAAGTGCTAGGGGAAGGGACGTGGGTGGTTGGGCAAGGGACGTGGGTGCTAGGGGAAGGGACGTGGGTGCTAGGGGAAGGGACGTGGTGTAGGGCAAGGGACGTGGGTGCTAGGGCAAGGGACGTGGGTGCTAGGGCAAGGGACGTGGGTGGTAGGGTAAGGGTTATGGAGGAAGCGCAAGGGGTTACACCGAATAGGAGAGGAGGTTATGGAAGTCGAGAAGCTTAGTTTATGGGAGAAGTAGAGAGCATGGAATAAGGGTATAGGGGCGAGGATCATAAGAACAGGGGGCGTGGATTATAGGAAGTAGAGAGCCTGGATTTAAAGGCGTGGAAGGCGTGGCTTGCGGTGGGTAGGGGGCGTGGGTCATATACAATATGGGTGGGCTCCTTGAAGTGGCGAGAACGTGGCGGAAACGAGAGGCGAGTGAGTGCTACGGCAGGAAGGTCACCGGGTTTAACGTATGGCTTGTTTTTAAGGGCGTCGTAAAGTGCTGTGAGGGCGGAGGAGTCGAGGATGAGGAAGGAGGAAGAAGGAGAGGAGTGGAGGAGGAGGAAGGAGAGAAGTGGAGGATGAGGGGGGATGGGGAAGGAGAGGAAGGGAAGATAAAGAGTGGAGGATGAGGAAGGATGAAGGAGGATGGGGAGGGAGAGGAGTGGAGGATGAGGAAGGATGAGGGAGGAGAGGGGTGGAGGATGAGGAAGAGAACGTAGGTGGTAGAGCAAGGGACGTGGGTGCTAGGGAAGGGAAGGAGTGGAGGATGAGGAAGGATGAAGGAGGATGGGGAGGGAGAGGAGTGGAGGATGAGGAGAGGCAGGAGTGGACAGAATAAGGGAGAAGCGGTGGGGAGGACAAGAAGTGGTTAAGAGAATGAGGTAGGACAGGCGGTGATGGAGAGAGGATGAGGGAGGAGAGGCATTGGTGGAGAGTGAGGACAAGGAGTGGTTAAAAGAATGAGGGAGGAGAGGCGATGGAGGAGACAATGCCAGAGAAAGGCAGCACTGAAAAGAATAATAACGGAAGTAATAAACAGAGACCCACACGCAAGAGAAGCCACGACAGCTAGGAAGATGGAAATGAAGCACGAAGCACTCTACCAAACCATGCTTCATTCGGCTTCATTTCTGTCGACAACGAACAAGTTTTGAGTAGTGCTTCTTCTCTCGTGTTTACAGCACTGATCCTTATTTCGAGATCAGTGGCTTACAGAAGTCAAGCTTTGAAGTCGAACTTGAAACCGAAAGCCATTGAAC
>NC_061844.1:5985463-5991619 GCF_019202785.1 Penaeus chinensis | reverse complement strand
ATTTCTCTTTATAGAACAGGTTTCCTCAATTATTTCATCTGTTGAACATATAACATATAATATATTATATATAGATATATAAAATATTTTTATATATATATATATATATATTTATACAATTCCGCTGTGAAATTAAAATGTATTTGAGATTGTTGGAGAGAATTTCTCTTTATAGAACAGGTTTCCTCAATTATTTCATCTGTTGAACTATAATATATATATATATATATATATATATATATATTATATAATATATATATATATATATATATATATATATATATATATATATATATATATTTATACAATTCCGCCTGTGAAATTAAATGTAATTTGAGATTGTTGGAGAGAATTTCTCTTTATAGAACAGGTTTCCTCATTTATTTCATCTGTTGAACATTTGCTACAAAATACAAGTAATAATGACTTATATAAAGTTAGTCTAGATAGTAAGGCAAAGTCACTGAACAGGGTATTCATTTATTACAAGCACAACACTCTTTTCTCCTCCGCAAGTAGACATAATACCACACAAGCACACATATATCACCGACACCCCCCCCCCCCGCTGCCCCACCCCACCCCTACCACCCCCATCTGACCCCGCCCCCTCTCTCCGCCCTCGCAGAAGATCGAGCAGCCGTTCCTGGAGGCCGTCCGCCTGACCCTCGGCGACCGCTACACAGACAACATGGACAACATTTACCGCATAACCATCAAGTTCCTGATCGAGACGGTGATCCGCGGCTACGAGCTGGCGGAGGAGAAGGAGCCCAATGATAACGTGAAGAAGGGATGTACCAATAACGCAGAAGGGAATAGCAGCAAGGCCGCCAAAGCATCGTGAAAAATGATGAATTGCGCATTTCGTTTTTATTTTTATTTTTTATTTTTTCTATATAAGAGTAAGTAAGATGGAGGAGCTTTTTTTTAACTATCAGTCTTATTTCTTTTTATTTTGTTATTTTGGATTATTTTGTGATTTTTATTATTTTCCTTTATTTTTACTCTTACGTTCTCTCGTTCATGTTGTTCTCTCCCTATCTCTCTGTTTATGCGAGAGAGTAATATTCAAATGTGGGTTTTCACCGGAAAAAAAGGGATTTGAGAGTTTTTAAAAGAAATGTCGAATTTGAGATATATATTTTCCATTGACTTCCAAAATGTTGTGGATTTCAAAAAAGCTCATTCGATATTTGAGAGAATATTCAGCAAATATATTTAAGAGATAAGAGATGAGTTGTACACAGAGATAGAATACTCATATCTCTACTCTCAATAAAATCTCAATTGGTAAGTTAAAGTGTTATGACTGGAAGTGAAAAAAAAATATGTTTCTAAATATCACGTCTTGATAAGAACTGAACGAAAATATAAGAAAATAACATGTAAAGATGAAAAACTGAATGAGGGAGAGACAAAACAAAACCAAAAAAGAAGAGAAAAAAAGAAAATAATTTTTGTTTTATTTATATTTTTTCATTTCATTTTTTTTTTTTTTAATTCTTTTATCTTCCTAATCTATTTTTGACTCGGTGTCTTCGAGATAAAAGGGATTAACTATAAGAAACCCGAAGCACTGCCTTTTTGGCCCGCACAAATCGGCTCCATGTTAAGTCACGTGATAAGTAGCTGAAGTAAAACAGAAGAAGAGAAAGAGAGAATTAGAAAATCAGACTATGAGGTTTGATCAGTAACAGTGGGAAGTTAGTGCGTTTTCAGTATGTGGTATAAGTATATCTTTATATGATATTTGTATATGGTATTACGAGATCATATTGTAATGTCAATGATGGTATGGAATGCATTTATAATACTTGTCTGTTTTATTAGGATGTTAAATGGTAATGCCAATGATATTAGCAAATTAAGATATAATGTCAATAGAATTAAGATATGAATGTATGATATCAGTAAATGATCTATGGAAATCCATATGTGGTTTCCTGCAAGCTGAAATACACGGTGTTTGAAATTTGATATGTTGGGTTGATGTTCTCAATTTCAAAAGGTGTTGGTTTATAGAATGAATAACATCAAAATATCAATAATTATATGATATGTGTAAATATCAATAGAAAGTGAGAAAGGTTTGTTTGAAACTTAAAATAAAACATCTTCAGTAATTCCAACACTCTACGGATATTGCAACCCATATTTCAGTAATTCGAGTCGTGCACGGTCTTCATAACGCCAAGAAGGATTCCGGGTCGTGTTTCATGTAAATCTCCGAGAAAGGACCACGTCATCTAGCATTGCTTCCTCTTCCTTTTGGCGCCACCTACTTTGTCTACATTTTCTTGTTTCCTCTAAACTTTCTTCCCTTGCTCTTTTGCTCTGATATTTTGTTCGTTTTCTTAATACAACTTAAAAGTGTGTGGGTCAGAACGTGACTCAGAAAGACCAAATTCTAAAGCAGGAGAGAATAGTCGTGATTCCACACACACTCCCGGTTCGTTAGTTTCTTCTTTAATAGAACTGGTTAGGGAGAAAAGAGTATGTACCTTTGAAATTACCTTTTTCTTCGTTTATTTCGCATTAGTATCTACAGTCAGGTAGTTTTATTTTTTCTCACCATCACCAAACAACCACCAACGCGATCGTGGCGAGTTGATGTAATTGATTCTTAAAAAAAAGAACAACGACATATTTAAAAGATGATACCTCCGGGCGACATCCTCCACGCTGCACGCACACCTCCCGCTTGGAGAGAGGGGGGAGGGAGGGTGGCGTGGGGGTCCAGGCGGCAGCTGGGGCTCGGAATTTCGCACGGGCATTTTACCTTTTTTTTTCCCACGTAGGTGCAGAAGAATGCCAATTTAAAGTTTTGCATATACTCTTCTAAATCTTATGGTGTAGCGAATTACGATTTTTCCATGTAACGTTAGTTTAAATTTTCTGATTATAAGCACGAATATGAGACAAAATATTGAAGGAGATAATAGATGTATATAATAACCATTAAATTGGCAATCTTCCCTCGGTCTATAGAAGCCAGTGTGTATATATAATATTAAGGAGTTTCGATTTTATGGTATTAAGATAAGACATCCCATCCTCACGTTAAATTTAAGGCCTCGTCTCTGTTCTTGGTGTCATGAGTGTTCATAGATCTAAACTTAGACCTTTTTTTTTTTGGAATATCTCTCTTTGTAGGGAAAAAAAGTAAAGACTTTCAACGAAAATTAGAAAATGGAAGGGAAAAAAAGATGAAGCACATGGTCGAATGCGCCTCTCGTCGACTCACGTAGAATGAGCCCCACATGCGCACACGGCTTCAAAAGGAGACGCTTGTGCGCATCTTATGTGTGTTGTTTACTTTCCCACATTTCGAGAAAAAAAATAAAAAATAAAAATAATAATAACTAGCATCCCATTTCAAATGAGGAACATATTAATCATTAGACTGAGTATCAAAAACGATGATTAAAATATTTTCATTCGAAAGTGGAACTCTGCAGTTAAGTTTACAAAGCCTGAACGATTTCAATACACTGTATACAGATATATATGCCTATACATATATACGTTATACTATCTGGAAGGGTAACTTGTATCAACCAAATGCCACGGCAGATTTCCTCGGTCGATAAAATGGAGACTCTCGATGTCATATTTTAGGATTAAGACAAATGTTAACTTTTAAGAGCAAGTCCGTTGCGAAACCCCAGCCGCTGTTTGTGATTCGAAATTGTTCAAGAAAATGTTCAAGAAAACGTTCAATAGAAGTGTTGAAGACGCTCGCCTACTCGCGATGACTTTTCAGAAAACTTTTGGTGCTGAGATATATCTATCTGGTTTTCGCATCCTAGATGTTATTATCACGTCTCCTTCGTCATCATCATATTACTCTTCTTCATCTTCTCTATCATCTAGTGTTCTTCTTCTTCTTCTTCCATTACTTCTTCTCCTTTTTCTTCTTCTTTTCCATCTTCTTCTCTATCTTCTTCTTCTCCATCTTTTGAATCCATCTTTTTCTTCCTTTTCTCTCTTCTTCTTCTTCCTTTTCTTCTTCTTCTTCTTCTTCTTCTCCCTTTACCTCTTTTTCCCCATTTCCCTGAGTGGAGGTATCTGACAACGAGAGACAGGTCGTGGTGACAGTACGTACGAAGAACTAATGGCGGTGGTCGTCGTTAAATGCTTAGTACCCAGGGTCGTGTTGTCTTTAAGAGGTTAATTAGTCGGTGGTTCTAAAGGAGGTTGTGATGATAGTGTCGTTGGTCCGGAGATACGGTGACGTCAGGACCAGGAGAGCGATGGCGATGATGCTCGTCATGATTCCGGACATGGAGGTTAATGGTGAGAGGAGAGCTCGTGAAAGTGAAATATGGGAGAATGCATCCGGTTGGAGAACGTGGGATGCATGTTATTGATGAACCAAAAACACTTTTATGTGATACAATTTAACACTTTTTTGGACAAGTCATAGTACAACAAATGTGAAGAATTGTTTTTTTCCAACATATATAACAATAGTGACGAAATCTCTTGAAAAAACAAAACATCGACTTCAGCTACTAAACGTTGACATAAAAGATAAAAATTATAAAACCCACCCAAAAATACAAAAAAAAAAAAATATTTTTATTAATATAATTTCGTATCACACTATAGTATTTGCAACCTGTAGCGATACCAGACTTAGCTTTAACAATTGCCAAAACTAGCTTAGTTGATGTCTTATTATTTTTCAGTAGTTTACATACGGTATTGAGTTGACGTTCTTTCACATACGACCAGTTCTTCTCGAGCGGATCTGAAGGAAGTGGAGTCGGTTAGATGGAGAGATTGTTTTCAGTTGTAGTTGCTGCTATCTTTCCGTTTTTTTCTTCATTTTCGATAATTCTGTTTGTGTATGAGAGAATGATTTTGATTGTACGTAAATACATAAAGTACCGAATAAGATTAAGGATAGGAAATAAGGACATACGTTCTCCTTTACTATTTTTTTCCGGGTCACGATACTTATAAGTACGGATAATTTCCTTCTAATTTATTCTTCTAAGATTATGAGCAAAGATACGTTTATTATCATTGTTATTATTATTATTATTACGTATTTCTTACGCACAGCATATACTAATCCAAGCTCATAGGAAAAACATAAACAAATAAAACTCAGATATAATAAAGTATTTCGATTCCATCTAATCGATCTCAAAAGAAAAAAAAAAAAAAAGTTACTTAGAAAAAAAAATCTCAATAATTTTTTGATCAAGGAATAACATGCGTAATTTATTTTACATCAAAAATCTAAATGATTATGACAGATGTAATGTTGCGTGTCGATTTATTCTCAATTAATGTGCAATATGTGTATGAATTAAATTTAACTTGTGTCCGGGCATTGTCTTGAAAGCATATCGGTGTTTCTCAATGTAGCTAGGCTAGTTGTGCGCATAATCCTCTAAGCTGGTTATATATCTAGAGATAAAGATAATATAAAGGAAATTCATTTGTTGCTACTTAATTGTATTAATTTCTTCTTTTTTCTCTCTTTTATTTTCATCATTTGATTTTTTTTTTTTTTTCTAAGATGTAAGACTCTGCATATGTGTAGAATTTATATCAAAACAGACTCAATGTACATATTAGTTGGCTGTAATCATCTCTCTTAGAAGAAAGGTGAAGGAAAATGAATTAAAACCCTATTTATGAACCTACATCGAAAAGCAAATTCAACCGTTTGTACAAGGGCTGGTTTGATCAACGCTGCAGTCTTGTAAACCGTCTTATGTTAAAGAAAAGGTCACGTCATTCACGCGGTGGCTGTGTGTTCTTACAATGTCCATGTGCGTATAGGGAGTAAGCATGCAAACCTACGCACATGCATTAAATGCACGTATATACACACATACATAGATGCAAGTACATATATACACATGCGGATGAGAGAGAGAGAGAGAGAGAGAGAGAGAGATAGATAGAGAGAGAGAGAGAGAGAGAGAGAGAGAGAGAGAGAGAAGAGAGAGAGAGAGAGAGAGAGAGAGAGAGTGTGTGTGTGTGTGTGTGTGTGTGTGTGTGTGTGTGTGTGTGTGTGTGTGTGTGTGTGTGTGTGTGTGTGTGTGTGTGTGTGTGTGTGTGTGTGTATGTGTGGTGTGCATGTGTGTGCATGTGTGTGCATGTGTATGTGTATCTGTGTGCATGTATGTGTGT
>NC_061844.1:5967963-5975463 GCF_019202785.1 Penaeus chinensis | reverse complement strand
TTCCTTGAGAATAACACAAAGTTTAAACTGGGCAAATGACTAAAATTAATTGTTAAAAAATGTCTAAAAGAATTAGACCTTCGTGCTTGTAACTAGCTTCCTGGAACTTAAAAACACGCTAATGTTTATGTACGCCTGTATACATACACAGTACATTCGTACATTTGTGTCTGATAAAACAGTGGTTTCACCCTGTCATTAACAGCTATTCCATGATCCAGTGGCCTTGAAATATAGTTATAAGTATATCATTGTGACAATAAGAAAATAATTATGGCACATGAGTTAAATAAAACTTGGCAGGAGGAGGAATACATGAGAGAGGCTGGGAGAGGGGGAATATATATATATATATATATATATATATATATATATATATATATATATATATATATATATATATATATATATATATATATATATATATATATATATTTATGTAAATATATATATATATATTTCACTAAATATGCAGACAATTTGTTAAAAATTACACAATATTTGAAGTCCTATCAATGAATTTCACAGAATCATTATTTTCTCCAGATTAGCAACAATTTCAACCATAAGGTTTAATATACATTTACCTAACCTTTATTTCTAAAGTTCTCTTCAGAATCATATACCAACTTCTTGAAGAAGTACTTAATTATCACATGAACATATGGAACGTTTTTCGTTAACTGAGATATCTTTAGGTGCTCAAGTCACTCAAAATATAAATAAATAGTCATATATCTTAATTACATAACTTTTGTGAAGAAAATAACTAACACAAAAATGGATAAGACGAAAAGAAAATTACAAAAGACTAAACACTAAAACACAAAATCACAACACCAGACTTGTTAGCAGAATTCCTACTTACTAAATTTCAGATGTGGACCAGTCGACCACCAACTTCGTGTGACCCAGTGCCCCTCTTTCCCTTGAACAAAACTAATAAGCGCACAATGTAAAAACTAGCAAAAGCCAATGTTACAAGGTACAATCTAAACTTTTAAGCACAAAAAGACTCAATTACAATACACTCCTGACAAAAGACGAGACAAAAGGATTGACTGGTGGGGGGAAAAAAAAAAAAAAATTAAGGAATAAAAACAGTGATAAAGGGACACTATTACATGCCACTCACAAGGAGAACTGTAAAACTACATTACAGTTTCAAAAATGTAGACCAGGTACTGTTCCCTCATATACTGTTCAAATGATCCATTACCATGAAAGATCTTGCTATGACTAGAGAATTGCATTTTGCATGACCCCAAAAGCCTTCACTCTGGATAAACTGGCTCTCCTTTGCTACATTTGCCACTTTTGTTCACTTCTTTTACCACCATAAATTTCAATTTATTGGATAAAAAAGTAAGTAAGAGAAAGAAACAATAACCCTAATAATGACTCAAAAACTGCATTTCTAACAAACAAACCTTTTCTATCTTTATCTTTTTTACGAATATCCTTTAAAAAATCTAATAGGAGAACTCAATCTTAAAAAAAGTTCTTGTGCAGGATGTAAAAGCCAACTTTTCCTAACTCTCATGAGAAATGCTAATGAATGAGAGGCCATGAATGAACCATGAGGGGGGGGATGACTGGAGTATCATGATGGGTTCAGAACCACAAACAAGGACTAAAAGGAAATGCGGAGGAAGTAAAGCATTTCATAAACACTATGTTGAAGTAACAAATGGTCAATAATAAATACATTAAGAACAACAGCCATAAATGATGATTATAAATAATAATAATAATAATAATGATGATGATAATAAAAATAATAATAATAATAATAATAATAATAATAATAATAATAATAATAATAATAATAATAATAATAATAATAATAATAATAATAATAATAATAATAATAATAACCATAAAATAACAACAATGATAATAAAATCAATATGATAATATGAAACAATACATGGGAAGGTTCTGCAGACTGGGCCGTTTTGATATAAAACATATTTCCAACAATGATCAAAATCAACATTAAAATCCGTGAGCGAGTAGCAACGCGTGGACCGAAGGGAACCTGCCTTGAAGGACTGGAGGGAGAAACTACCACATGTACATCCACATAACACACAACTATAGGCACATATTGGTGGGAGGCTTTGCACAACAATCAAGGATATCACTGACCTTGCCTCTCACTCTTAACTGCGGTGTTACTTTCTTTTTCTTTTTCTTTTTTTCTTTTTCTTCTTTTTTTTTTTTTCCCTCTCAAGGTTCTCGACTGAAAATACCTTCCTAAAACAGTGGGATGTCTTCAAAAAGGTCTCTGATTGGACTTCAGGGAGACTAAAGATGACATGCCTGAGCTAATACAAAGACTTCTGATGACAAATATTTACGACCATCTCTTAAGAATGCCTTTTTTAGCCATACAGCTGAAATACAGGATCATGAATCTAATATCTTCATTCATGAATTTTCCATTCACAACATAACTGCTGAAGAAATGACTGAAAACCCCCAAAGAACATAATTCATAATTTTCCTGCACTATAACAAAGCAGTCAAAAAAAGATACCTTGCATCCCACTGCTACTCTCTCCAACCAGCCAAGAATCAAGGGAGTAAGCCACCTGGGTCAAGCTTTCTGCATTGGAATCACTAGCTCTTAATCACGCAAACTGCCAACAACCTTGTGACAACCTCCAACCACCAGTCTGTGGTTCTAGACCTCTTGCAGCACAGCTGGCACTGCTGGCCAGTTCTGCCACCTACACCAATTTAAAGAGACAGACCTCCGGCATCACAGACGTGAGAGGTTATGATGAATGGACCAGGATGGGTGAGGCTGGGGTAGAGGGAGGGGGTATGTGACGCGCTATGAACAACAACTGCTCTCTATTTACACACGTGACGTTGACTACACGCCTTCTTTACCATAGACTAACAAAACTGTTATGTGTCTTAAATTTCCTTCTGTATTTTGTTGCTATTCCATTTCGCTTTTATCCTCACTCTACAAGTGCTTTGCATTGTTACCTCATGATGGCAAGCCAGGGAAAACTGCCAATCAAAGATCACTACACAAAGAACCGTAGGACTAACATATGCTGAAACGCACAACTACTACCATTTTTTATTTTATTAATATATTATTTTTTTTAATGAACGACACACGTCTACCTCTACATCAACTGAGCTGCGTGCCAGCAGTGAGGGTGTTAGCGAATCTGCCACGTGAGCATTGGTCTTCTATCTCTGCAACACTAAGTCAGTGCAAACCAGGACCTTGGGTTTCGAAACTGGCGCCGAGCTAGCAACAGCGTGGAATCATAAATGTTAACTTCAAGTTCATACACTTGAACTTTATGAGAGAAAACTAAAAAAAAAAAAAAAAAAAAAAAAATTAGATAAATAAAATTTAAGTATGCATCTAATAATCCAAAAATAAACCGAGACTTGCAACAACAGCTATGGCTACAAATACATACTCTTTGCTACGGGAACAGATGTGATCTTTCATATAAGATATTGATATACAGAACTGTACATAAACACATCTATTAAAATAAGTGTTGAAAGCAGAATGCAAGAGCAAAATCTGCCTCCCCTGAATGTTGGAAATTACGTTACTGCTAAAATGCTAGCAAATGGCACACTAACAAAATTATAAAAATAATAATCGGTTCAGACCTCTATCAAAATACGCATTACAAATAATATCAAGCTCCGCACAGGAAAGTGTCGAGGATGGAAGTCCCTAATACATTAATAATCATAATATATATACATATATTTATATATTCAAATACCTATTTACCTGTGCACATATATGCATGATGAAACTTTCATCTCTAAATGTCACCCTGAAATGTTATCAGAAAAAATCTTTCTTTAACCATTCTAGAGCAACAGAAATAACAAACCTTTTAACGCACTATATACAGATACGGATAGTTTATATACTGAGATAAACAACTTTCCTTTTTTAAAATCTGTAAGGTGACTAAGTACGCCTTGCAGCTGCAGTGTCTCCTTTACATCATTCCTTCGAGCAAGTCAAATTTCTTTTCCCTCTTTCTAAAGCTTCAAGAAATGACAAAGTCCCATCCTCTCTTACTCTCAACTCTTTGTCTGAAGTGTTATATATGACACAACAGTCATTAATCAAATAAGGCTCTATCCCTTTTCTTGCAGCTCTTGCAGAGGTGACTGAATTATATCACTGAAAAGTAGTGCATATCCTGTATAACCTGATTAACATTTTGAGGAATACAGAATAAGAGGTAGCAAGAGGAGAGAAAGAGAGATAGAGAGAGAAATGGGTGAAAGGGAACAAATTTTTTAAAATTATGAAAACTCAATCATGAACACATGATGGAAATGCAAGCACAATGGCCAGTGTGGTATGAAAGGTTAATGTTGTGGGTACAATTTCAAAAACCTACTTCCAAGTCCACATGCTGCATTCCTCCAAACCTCCACACTACTATTAAAACTCTTCATATATATACAAATATCCATTATCAAATTAAGATAGAACTCTTAATCCAAAAATATGGAATGTTCTGGAGAATTTTAGTGACCCAACGGTCAAAATTTTAACAAGCTAAAAAGGTACCATTTGCGAGAACTTCTTTTCATGATAAATCTGATTCAAACTGGAATCGCTCCATACAAATACAGTGTGTAAAGGAGCCATTATCGCCAGTGAGAGAGTGTGGTGGCCTCATGAAATAGAAAAATCTCTTAAAATGCCAACTATGTCGGTCTTTAAGCCACCTGTATATTTGTCATCTTATTTTACAATCTCGTCACCACTTCAAAAATGACTTAGCATTGCAGAAAAGGATTTTTCTTTCATATTTCTAGGGGTTTTCCTTTTTCCTTAAGAACCTACGACACTTATTTGTCGTGTCTTAACGTTGTATAGCACTTCTGGCAGACTCTTACAGGTTTCAGGATGCGTAGACGAGATATTTCTGATTCAAATCTACTGCACCTGTAATGAGAGAAGGAAAGAAAATCAGGAACAGAACAATGAATGACTTAGTATGAGGATATTCAGAAAAACACAAAAGTCATAACAGTTAACAAAGATCAAAATACTCAAAGTAACTCACTCTCTCACGTGAGTGTGTGTGTACATACGTACACACACACAAGAACACAAACATACATCACAATCTACCCACCCTACCCACCCCCTATAAACATCCTCATACTTGATCACTCTCTCATTCTCCCACTCTTCAATTCATTAATTCACTCACTCACTCACTCACTCATTCACTCACTCACTCACTCACTCACTCACTCACTCACTCACTCACTCACTCACTCACTCACTCACTCACTCACTCACTCACTCACTCACTCACTCACTCACTCACTCACTCACTCACTCACTCACTCACTCACTCACTCACTCACTCACTCTCACTCACTCACTCACTCACTCACTCACTCACTCACTCGCTCGCTCGCTCACTCTACCACCCTCCCACTCTACAACTCTACAACTCTACAACGCTACAACTCTACAACGCTACAACGCTACAACGCTACAACGCTACAACGCTACAACGCTACAACGCTACAACGCTACAACGCTACAACTCCATCCATAAGGGATTGACTACCTCTTCCTTCCCAGGGACAACTCTACAACTCTACAACTCACTCACTTACCCACTTGCCCTATCACCCAAACCCTCACTTGACTCATTCATTTACTTACCAACCCACTCCTTTACTCACCCTTTGATTCAACCCACTCACTCACTCAATCACTCATTCATTCAACTGTTCTTTCACCTAATCATTCACTCATTCACTCATTCATATTTGACACTCTCAACTCCCTACCTTGAGCAGAATAAATGTCCGCAATTCCTGCAATGATGCCGCCGCTCATAGATGCTAAACTTGACCTGGCAATGGGCACAGGCGTCACTCCCATCGTCACGGACCCAATGATCAGCCACAGCTCGTCCTGGCTGATCTGGCACGCTCCAGGAGAATACCCTCCCACGGGCATCTCCCACCAACACCGTCCGATGGTCCCTGGGAAGGAAGAGGTAGTCAGTCCCTTATGGATGGATCTGGCTGCCAATCAGTACCTGCTATCTTTTCATTAAGCAATACATAGCATATATATATATATATATATATATATATATATATATATATATATATATATATATATATATATATATATATATATATATATATATATATATATATATATATATATATATATATATATATATGCCAACAAATATAATTAATGAAATATCACTGAAAAGAACAATCCCTCTAGGATTGTCAGGCAGTCCTTAGTAAGTAAGGGTCCCTTAACCAATCTAGGATTATAAAAGATACTAGGAAAAGAGTGAAAATCCTTTAACTTCTTTTATCTGGAAAAACAGAGCAGCATATTGGTCACTACTTTCCCTATCTTTCATAGTCTCAGGATTCTTTACATCTGCTTCTAAAAAACGTATTTCCCAAAACACCACCGCATATAACTGTCATAATAAAATGATAAGGGGTTAAAAGTCTTCAGAGAATCCAAAGCAGAAATATTACTACATAAGGAAAAAAAATCACATGTATTCATATGCAAATTACAGTCCTTTCACCCCACATATCCATCATAGGGCTACTGATTCTACACTTCCACCAGGTTGGCGTGTCATATCAGACAAAACTTACTTTGAGACTGCCAAGGTGGTGACTGAAGCTGGCTCCGTGTTATCTCTTCGGTCATAGGCTGTGTGCATGGTTAACTTGCTGCGGAAAACCAGTTGACATGCCCACTTCATTCCTGTGGAAAATACACCAAAATTTATTATACATTTGCATTCTGATGATACTTGTATATGGAATACACAACCAACCTACATAAAATGTAAATCGAGCATCTTAAACTACGCAAACTAACTAGAAGTACACACGATATACAGCTTTAACATAGTGACTGCAATGCCTGTACCACTGTCGTTTTCTAGTCTCATATCATACCCAAGCCAACCCAACCCCACCCCACCCCACTCTACTCTACCCTACCCTACCCTACCCTACCCTACCCTACCCTATCTTACCTTACCCTACCCTACCCTACCCTATCTTACCCTACCCTATCTTACCCTACCCTATCTTACCCTACCCTATCTTACCCTACCTTACCCTACCCTACCCTACCCTACCTTATCTTAAACTACCCTACCCTACCCTATCTTACCCTACCCTATCCTATCCTATCTTACCCTACCCTATCTTACCTTACCCTACCCAATCTTACCCTACCCTATCTTACCTTACCCTACCCAATCTTACCCTACCCTATCTTACCTTACCCTTACCCAATCTTACCCTACCCAATCTTACCCTACCCTACCCTACCTTACCTTACCCAATCTTACCCTACCCAATCTTACCTTACCCTACCCAATCTTACCTTACCCTACCCAATCTTACCTTACCCTACCCAATCTTACCTTACCCTACCCAATCTTACCCTACCCTACCCTA
>NC_061844.1:5950463-5962963 GCF_019202785.1 Penaeus chinensis | reverse complement strand
CAACTGGACAAGCAAACTTTATGTACTGTCCTTTATGTGTACTCATCATACACACATATGTATTATTACATATGTATATGTATGCATATGTATATATGTATGTGTATATATATGTATGTATATGTATGTATATGTATGTATATGTATGTATATGTATGTATATGTATGTATATGTATGTATATGTATGTATATGTATGTATATGTATGTATATGTATGTATATGTGTATGTATGTATGTATGTATATGTATGTATATGTATGTATATCTATGTTTATATATGTTTATGTATGCATATTCATATGGATGTATACGTATGTATGTATATGTATAAATGTGCACATGCACATGGACGTGGGCATGTTCATGCATGTGGGCACAAGTGTGTCTGTACTTACATATGTATGGATGTGTGTATGTGCATGAGTCTGACATATTATGTGAATATGAGTATGCACCTTACAATAAACTACTTACCCTAACTACTCCATCTGAGGAGCCTGTCATGATGACATTCCAAGCATCCCATTCATACATGGTGGAGAAGGACACACATAGGATTTGCTGAAGAGGTGAATGTGCGCCAAGAGCTGTATTGACTGAGGCCACAGGTGTGCCATTTATACTCCACACATGCAGCCAAGTACCAGCACATGTTGCAATGTCTCCCTGAATTAAAAAAGACAATTATATGAGTAAAACCTTATTCTTAAATAATGGGAGTAGATTTTTTTCATGCATTATTTTAGTGCTAAAATAAGAAGGGAAATGGGTATCTATACACACATTTTTCCCCTCAGTTTTAACCATATTTTGAAGGGTGCATGTATACATATTAGTTTATATATATATAACTGAAAAGTTTTTTTCCTGAAGGGGTTGTAGAGGAGGGATCAGGAAGACCAGAACAATTTACTTCCCAACCAATAAACTGCACTGAATATCACCAAAAACCCCAGGGATAATAAAATGGAAATGCAGTACCAATCATGACTTACTATGGAAACATATTTACTCATATTTACTCCCATGCATTTACTCCCATGCATGACCCCGTTGCTTCAAACTCACCGTCTGCTCATTAATAGCCAGGGCAGCAACAGGGGCCTCATGAGGAATGAGTTGCCTCACAAAGGCCTTCCTAGCCAAATCCCAGATGATGGCTGAGCGATCTCTTGATCCTGACACCAAGAGGCCATATGCACTACTTGCTGCCAGGCATGTAATACCATCACTATGGCCATAAAGTGATTTCTTATGGACCAGTTGACGCTTGATGATCTCGTAAACATTCACCACCTGCAATGATGAAAAATTATTACAGGAAGTTCTGATAAAGAAAATGTAATTAAGAGTTGTATTAGCTATATTCTGTTCATCTGAATATAAATGACAGCAACACTTTAAATATACAATCATCAAAGAAAGCCTAGTAACAGAAGTTACTCTCATCTGCCTGGTTTTTACAAATGGCTGTGCAAAAGAATCAACCCTCTTTTGAACACTCTTGAACCTTTTCATCTTCCCATAAGAGAGAAAGTAACCTGGAATAAGACATACTGCCCCCCCCCCCCAAAAAAAAATGCCTCTGGGCTTCACAAGTTATTAGTCACTAATGAGCCAATTTACACTTTTATTTCTTGACTTTCAGAAATATCCTCTTTTATCCCCTGCTGCTGTTAGTAATGTTAATAGCATCCCAATAATCATTTCTATAATAATAATAACAGCATCAATATTGATAGCATTAGCAAAAACATATTTTTTTTGAAAACTCGAGGAAAAGGTGAAATCACATGAGGTCATGAGGCCTACTAATTTACTCCTTGGTGGGTGTAGAGATTTCACAAAACAATATTACAGTGAAGACTACATATTCCCGACAGCACTGGGTTAAAACATCTACAAAAAATATAAGTAAACATAATGCCTTACTGTTGAGGTCCCTGCAGTAATTATAGTCTTGTTGTTTGGGCACACAGCTGCTAAAATCTCTCCATTCTGAGGAGTTTCACTCACTAAAACTGCACGCTCACTCTCATAACCACCAATACGAAGGCTGAAAAAAAACAAACAAACAAGCATGTAAAAGACAATGTACAAAATCTTAATTCAAGGGACATTCACAAATCATTTCTTTCTCTAATCTAATGCAAAGAGACCAACTAAAATAGTCTTATTACCATGACTGAAACACAATGCCAAAATGTCAATGGCAATACTCATATTGAAATATCAATACAAACAATTACATGAAAACTATACTTGCCTCTGGTCTGCAAATCCCCAGGCCAAATATCGTTGGTACGTTGGAGGGATCAATGTCTTGTTCTGCTCTACAGCCAGGATGACCTTGTCTTGTGCAATGATCTGTCCCACAGCCCCCTTCACTTCTGCGGGGATATTGGTAAATTACTGCTTATCTTGCAAAGGCAATCACTCTAAACTGAATGTAGGCACAAACCAATGCAAAAAAATAAAATAATAAGGAAAAAAATACATATACAATACATTAAATTATGATGTACTGTACTCCTATTATCTTAAAGAGCTCAAGACAACTATCTCTGAGGTATCAACAACTGGAGCAAGAACATAAAACCTTCAACAAAAATCACACCAGTGAGATATAGGCTAACCTTTGACGGGTTGCATTGTAGGCCTAAGATTATCCAAATTCTGATAAAAGACCTTCTCAAGAGGTGTAACAGATGGGGCCTGAGAGAGAGGCCCACCGTCGATCAGTGAGGTACGCTGGCCTGAGAGCTTCTTACAAGGATGGGGCTTGCGGAAGAGCTGTTTGGGAATCTGGCCAAAGTTGTTGATGAAGCCGATGGTTGCATTCTTCTTCAGTGGGTCATCAATGCTGTGGGGAAACATATATCTCATGAAGGTATATCAGCTACAGGAAGCCTTATCATTATTTATACTTCCTTCTTTTCAAACTTGAATGTGAAAACAGATCATTAAAAAAAAAACTACTTTGGATTAGCAAACAAATCACTTGTAAAAGAAAAAAGAATATAGGAAAAAAAATTATTCAATACTTCTTCATTACCCAACTATTCCATTACCTGTAAATATCCACATTTCCCTCATAGAAGAGGTGATGGAAGACATTAACAGCCTCGACTGCAGGCTGTCCTTGCTGCTTGTACCCAAATATCAGGTCAATCCATTCATGCAAGTGTGCTGAGACATAGTCACACTCCAGGGCTGCTCTGTGCAAGCGAATGAATTCCCGTGCATCGCCTTTAGCCCATGGGGGGAGCACAACATCGTCTAGCTGTGTCCCACTCTGTTTACAACCTAGGAAGAGAATATGAATATTTTTGATCAACTTGGTAACTGGAATAGCTCCTTGAGGTAAATTCAGTTCAACAGAGTGAAGTGAAACTTCACTGCCAATGGGCATAACATGTAAATACATGCCCACTGTGAGTTTACTTTATTAATTGTTTTTACACATAGATAGCTACTCTTGTCCTAAGTAACCAATAAGCCAATTACGAGTACTGCCGGTCTCGCCTGTTTACCCTTTTCCTAGATTTTGTTGTTACTAATGTTTATAACATTATAGTAATTATAAAGTCTATAATAAAAATAATCCCATCAATATTCATAGCACTAGTAAAAAATACACTTTTTCCCACCAAATGATGTATCATACAGCCAAATGTAGCCAAGTAGCTAAATCCATGTCACCCATCACTCAAACCAAATTTTTTCATGACATGGTGGTCATGTCACCCAGATTGTTGGGGTTAACTGCTTATCATATCACATGTTCACTCAACAACCCTTGTATAATGAAAAGCCTGAGCAAGGCTTGAAAATGTATATTCAAACACTCTAGAGTCAAACAAAAATTCACCACTAACCTAAGTCAAATCTATTAGAATTGATGAGGAATTCAGGTAAATAGAAGAACTCGGGAATGAGCTCCTTGACATCAGCCATGTTGTTACGTGAGGCAGAGTGCCACGCCTCCTTCATGCTGTGGAACATACGGTCAGCCAAGTCGAAGTGGCCGCCCTGGAAGAATATCCAAGAGTTGAATTGAAAGGTAATATCTACATTTCTCTGTGAACTCAATCATAAAAGCAGAATTATGTTAAGGGAATCAAGGGACTACAGCATAAAACAGTTAGCAGTAATTAATAGACTTCTAAATAACATCCTATTCATGATTTGGGTTTCAAAAAAAAACTGAGAAATTTTATTGTTTGAATAATATTCTTCATGGGCTTTTGTGCTGTTTTTTTTTTTTTTATTGTTAATTCAAAATTACTTGATGAGTTGGGTTGTTGTTCAAAGGAAGCATACCTTACAATGCTTCTCTAGCCCCATTTAAAAATAAACATGGAATATACTACCCTCAGACTGTGAAGTAAATCCACTTCTTGCAGTAAGCAGTAAATCAAATCTAAGTAGACATATTTCCTAATAAGTGTTACTAGTAGCCAAATAAAATAACAAACAAGAAAATTATTCCACAATCCCATCTAACAAAAAACTAGTAACTGAAACTTTATTTTTCACAGACTTAGAGTTGCAATGGAAACTGTAACAGGAAGTTACAATACCTATCAAACCATGGTAGGAAAAAAGTAAAGGTGAAAAAAATTATGAACAATTCCAAACATACCTGTAACCTGAGAAAATGCTGAGTGAAGGGCTCCATCCGAACGAGGTAGGAAGAGACGATCATGGCTGAGGAGTAGTGGGTGCCATAGTGGTAGGGTGGGGTCTCCCCAGAAGGGTCATCCCACTCCCGGTAGCGCTTGGCAAACTGCTCCAGCCTCTCGGGGGTCTGTAGGGCAGTGGCAGGGTCAGGGTAGGGGTCAGAGGTCAGATAACACTAAAAAGTTATTTCTGTAAATATTTTCTTCATAATAAAATAGGAAAATCAGATAAACATCTAAAATTCAGGTAAAAAGGGGATATGGACAAGGAAAACTAGGGATATAGGAGGAGAAAAAATGAAGGAGAAAAAAGTTGTAAAACATAAATAAAATCTAAAGAAGGAAAAACAAGCTCACTAAGAAATCACAAGAAATGTACAACATATAAATAATAAAAATAATCAATTATAAGGTAAGGTACAGAAAAAAAACAAAGACTTAAAAACAGGACGAGATAGGAAGGATAAAAGCAAAGCTATGAGAAAAACAACACTGACCTGTGCCCCCATAGGTTTAGAAAGATCCCTGAAGGTGATGGAGCTTGTCAGGTCCAGTTCCTCAGATGCATAGTCGGCTAAGACCCAAGGAAAGATTGGGTACTGCATCAGGTCATTGTATGACCTACCAGCCAGTGTGTTCAGGTGCATGAGGTACTGGAAGTTGCTGATTTCACCACGCTGGAAAAAAACAGGTTTCAATTACTTTCAATGAGAAGGTTTGTTTTAGAAAATACAAGATTTATCAAAACTTGCTGTACAACCATCAGTTACATACTACAATCCCCTTTTTAAAAAAGCTAACTTACCACCCATCTGTGTGTAACAGAAGTTTCTCCAATTATAGATGAGAAGAGACCTCCAGCCTGCTCTACACTTGCAGACCGCCTCTGGCCTTCAACAGACTGCTGTGCGTTGTCTGCCAGGCCTGTGCATACTACCATCAATCTGGAGAAGAAAATATTTTGCAATTCAGTTCAGTTAAATACTTTGAAGTTCCAAATAAGTTGTGTACTCTTAAACTGATTTGTTTGAAGAAATTGCACAACTTTCCAATAATGATCTATATTCCAGAAGTAATAATCATGGACTTCAATGAAAATATAATATAAATAAAGATATGCAACAATACAAAAAATAACTTCATGATTTCCTTAAATAACTGACCTCTGATAAATCTTGTTACGAAGTTTCCTAGGTAAGGCAAGTAAGTAGTTTCTGCCATCAGATGAGAAAATCTCCAGAGCAATGGGTTGCAGTAAGTATCTGAAAATAAAAGAACAAGGAATTAATATCACCTGACAAATGAAATTGGAGTGAGCATCATGATGCATCTTTTCTGTGATCTTTAATCATTTACAGATCTTCTAAGAACTTTATAACACAATGCACACCACAAAGAAGAAGAAAAAACAAAGTAGAAAACTTTCACAAAACCAAAGATCCTCTTTAGCAGACGTAACTAAGAAATAACAAATTATATCATATAATCATTGAGCTGTTTATATTCACCTTCTTTGGTGCACTTCCCGGATTTCATCGTAATGGAACTTGGAGCAAGCATGGTGCTCAAGGCTGGTCATGGGGTTGGTTGAAGGGATGATGGGTTCGTGCGTCCCCTCAGGCAGTGAGGCAATGTCCCTGATCTCCCGGCACTTGAGGAGGGTGAAGCCATCCACAATGTAGAAGTGCTCACGGCCAAAGAGCAGCAGCCCCTCGATGGTGTCCAGACCCTGAATCCTTGCACATCTGAACATATGGCTGATCTGGACCAATACAAGGATAGTGAAATCTGAATTAAAATGTTTGTTTTTAACCTGTTGCCGCCTGGACTATATTCCGGGCACCAGTCCCTGATTTCCAGGAGCCTGTATAGACATGCTGTATACGGTATGGTGACAACACAATTCCCAGCAGCAAGGCCCAGGCCATTATGAATGGGAGAGAGGGCTTTCATATCAGGAAACCACCCAGCGGCATTGGGTTAGGACAACAATCACATGAGTTAGTGAACTACTTTCTGGTAAAATGTTTTGCAATAAAAGATCTGATTTTTTCTTGTAACATGTAATGCAGAAAAGGCACTAGAAAAAAAAAAAAAATTACATGACTCAATTACACATTTAGTGTCTTGCTAACAACAGGAACATCACCAATAAATAACAAAAAATATCTATACAGAGAAATTAAAGAAAAAAATGTCAGACAATGATAATATAATGATTCAAAGTACATGAGCTAAATATCTTTCCTTTACCTTTTCACCATAGTCTAACAGCCTTAAGAGTGTCTGATTATCAGGATTTTGGGAGTCATCTGTGGGCGTGTTGGAATCCTGGCCCACCATTTCACCAATGTCTAGGGTGTCCCCTTCATCATCCGCCTCAGAAGCTGCTCTGTTATTTAGGCCTCCACTCTTCACAATCGCACCTTGCAGCCCCTGGACATCTGGTGTGAAGGGAAGATTCATAACACTATTAGTAGTTCTTACAAAAAAAAAAAAAAAAAATTGTGAACCTTTATTTCACTTCTTTTTATGGGACAAATACATAATGGACATTCAACAAATTTGGTAACAAACTGAGTCTCCACAAAAAAAATGTACAAAAACTATATTACATGTCCTATACTGTATGAGTTCTTAAAGTCTGTCTGCAAGAAATATAATTCAAACCCAAAGACTTTTTGCCTACTTTTCTCTACCACTCCAAAAGGAGATGGTCTACTTTTGATTTCTTTCTTTCTTTCTTTCTTTCTTTCTTTCTTTCTTTCTTTCTTTCTTTCTTTCTTTCTTTCTTTCTTTCTTTCTTTCTTTCTTTCTTTCTTTCTTTCTTTCTTTCTCTTTTTTTTTTCTTTTTTTTTGGATGGGCTCATTGTCTGAAACAAGACACGAATTGAAAATCCATTCTTCTAAGCCAACAACTCCCAAAGTTCCTACCTATATCGGACACTTCTCTTCCTGCAAAGCTCTCATTTTCAAGGTTGGCTGTCTCCTCCTCAATGACTGGTTCCTTTTCATGCACCTCAAGCTCTGTGAGACCCTCAGGGCGTCGTCTCTCTGCATACTCCTTGCTGTCAAAGCTCGTGGCCACTTTGTACTTGAGGTGACGCTATGAATGGACAAACAGATGAGCATTCAAAATTGGATGGCACTGAGTGTGTTTACAGTTTTCTATGAAGTCTCAAGACAAATTAACACTTCATAAGCATTTTCTGTGGTTACGAAAAAAGAAAGGTGATGAACAGACATGTGATGAAGCATGTGGCTTTGATGATAAAGTACTCAAAATTGCCAGAAGAATTACTTAAAAAGAAAATCGTCTAAAGTACCAAAAAACTCACATTTTCGTAGTTCTCTGTTTGGGGTTTGAAAGGATAGTGCTTGTAGAAGTGCCTGTTATGGACCATCTTCTTCCTCATGCGACAAGGTCCTTCTGTTGCATCTAGGATCCATTTATTCAGGCGCGAACCCTTCATGGGACCCCAAAGTCCCCGTTCTCTTGTCAGCTCCCTCTCACATCTCTCCCATGACTCCCAAACATAGCTTGCCATGTGTTTCTGTTTCTGTAATGGAAATCTTGACTTCAGGCCCTCTTTCAAAGATAAACAGGCATTCATAATGTATCTACAGTTCATCTGTTGATCCCATGTGTTTATGTATATATTGTCCACTATGGTTTTGTTTCATTTTCCTTTTATACACATTGATGGCTCCAAAGTGCTTAGTCATCTAAAAGTCAATTAATAGGCCTACCTAAGATTTCGTATTTACCACATTTCTCGAATATTCACGAAATAGGTTCTATATTTTTAATTTAATAACAATAATTATAGTACAACAAATAAATACTTTT
Source organism: Penaeus chinensis (assembly GCF_019202785.1). Lineage (NCBI taxonomy): Eukaryota > Metazoa > Arthropoda > Malacostraca > Decapoda > Penaeidae > Penaeus > Penaeus chinensis. Next base: position 5,954,429 of record NC_061844.1, on the reverse strand, counting down.
CTAAAATTCAAGTAACAGCATGAACTGGTAAGGTTACATAGTCTTACTAAATAATTCAATAGTGAATGAAGTTTATGGAACTACCTATACATAGAATAAATAAACAAAACTGTAAAATCATAGTGGACACTTAATGGTACACAATCAATAAAACTTACCTGCAGGTACTGCCTGTGCTGCAGGTCCACTAGATCCCCAATGATGGAGATATGGGTGAAAGTAGCCATCTGCACATCTGACATCGGCATGTTGATCTTGCGGGTAACAATGCTGTCTTCCCTTCGCCCCTTTGTCCTTGATGCCAGCCTAGTCAGGCCTCCAGTCACCTTTTGTAGCTTCTGCATACATTAAATTAAATTATGAGGATAAAATTAGACTAAAAGATGTGTATACAACTACATGAAGACACTACCTATGATTAAGTTGGGTGTATCAACAGACAAAAAGAAGTTCCAAAACTTTTATGAAATGGACATCAACTTTCTTTTTAAATCATGGTATCTATATATACAAGTACAAATTAAAAAACAAACAAATATATAAATAAATCAATAAATACAATCATATGTTTTAAATACTCACATTTGTTACACTTTGTATCTGGGTTGGAATCTCCCAAGGTAGTCTATAGGACTGCTTCTTTTCCCCTTCAAGGAAGGCTAACCAGAGTTTGTGTGAGGCTTCATTCACAAGGTCCCGCACACTTGACAGCTCTGGAGCCTTCCCACCTCCAGCACTCAGAGACACTTTGTACACCTAAGAACAGATAAATATTATCATTAACATTTTAGCACGTTACATAACATTAGCACATTACTGCAATACACCACATAAATATCAACAAAGCCTTTCAAACAAATACATCTCTAACTAGAGAATATAATAAGTATCAATAACCTCTTCAATTGCAGGTTTCTTGGTAATATAGAGTTCCTCCCAAACTCTTGTTGCCGCTGTGGCCATCAGGTTGTGACTTTGCGTGGCGGTGGCTTCAGCGAAATCACGCCCAGTCCCTCCACTTGGGGGCGGTTTGGCTACAGCTTCACTCTTGGTGTCAACGACTTCAACTCCTTCCTCTACCACCACTGGGTTGACGTGCCACACTGAGCGGTTTGTGGTTTCAGTGCTGGAAAATAGGGTCAACTGGAGGGTCTACAGCAATGATATTGTCATAGTCCCTTAGTGTATTCAGGATATCCTCTTTGGTTGACTGACTACTGAGCTTATATCCAAGCACATTTATACTCACTTCCTTCTATGATGAAAAATGACGGATTAAGAAAAGCCTGAACATCGAGGAAAAAATGTATATGTGTACCACTACAGATTATATTTTCAGTCCTTCTTCAATAAGCTTAATAATCAAGCATAAGAATTCTGACAAAAAAAGAAAAAAAAAATTAAAAACAAATCTCCATTCAAGAATCTCGGAAATCTGCAGCTCAGACGATGCAAATATCCAAACCAGTCAGTGCTACCCACTTGATTTTGATGTCTGCAGTGAGTTGCAACAAGCAGTAGGTGAGACAGGCAACAAACTCAGGCTCATGGTTCCCCGCACCAAACACGACACTTCTGCAGGACAAGAGGTTAAAGAAAAATTTACCAAAAAAAAAAAAAGAGAGAGAAAAAAAAAAGAAAATAGAAAAAAGCAGCAGCACAGAAATCCCCACTTACTGATGGAGGTGGCCTTTCAAAGCAGAGAGTTATTAAGAAGACGAAAATAAAAGAGCTTTTCAGATTCAGAATCGAAAGTTTCTCTCCAAACTTGCCTGTGAGTTGTTAGCTTGTGAAGAGCTTCCAGGATCGACATCTGTGACGCAATGGAGTCAGCTGGTCTTGAGAGCAAGTAGAGAATAGTCCGGTTGAGGCAGTGGTAAATGGACTCCAGGTTAATGCCAGATGCACGGCGCTTGGCTTGTGAGATGAGTTTGATGATGAAGTCAAATACTTCATGGGGGTCCTTGTTGAATATGCCTAATGAAAGTAAGAATGTGGGAACTCAAGAGAAATTATCTTCGAGAAGTTATAATCTCTTAATACAATAGGATTCTGTAAAACCAAATAGCTGTATTTCTTTTCTTTTTTTCCCTCATTCTTGTGAGGACTGTCCTGCCTTGAGCTGAAATAGATCTACAGTTTGATTTATTATATATGAAATGAAATCAACTGGAGATAATGAAATCAACTGGAGATAATGAAATGAAGCTTAGTATATAAATCATAGTCTGTGTAGTGATCACATAAGTCAGATTTTTTGGGTAAGATTTAAATAGGCTTTGATATCAACCACCAATTATATGAATATACATCAGAAATAATTCAGTTTCATACCTCAAAACTGTCTGATCTTTAAATTTCCTCTAGAATCTAATAATTTCTTGTTCAGTAATTTCAGTACAAGAACAATCATACTGTTACTGTGATTTGTTCCAGTTCTTATCTTAAACTATTCTAGGTCTATCATATTCACTGATATATTATGCAAATATAATTTGGATATTTGAACATTTCTATCAAAAGGTACTGTTAAAATTAAACAATCTTAGTATTACAGGTATATGAAACAGGTTATTGTAAATTACAGACAGTAGATGTTATGCCACAATATTGCAAGTCAAAATACAAGTCATGCTGCAAGAATCGTATCATGATTTTGCCATATATGTATGAGTGTGACAGTAATGCAAAATGGCCTATTTCCTTTACCATATATTACCTTTGAAGAAGCTATTTACTCTGACTGAAGAAATTAAGAGGCTAGCTTTGCCTCCTCTCAACTTTCCCTGATTCCTCCTCCTCTTCTCCTTCATTCTCCTACTCTTCTCCCCGTCTCTTTGCTCCTCCTCCAATCATATTTTTCCCCTATGCCACCATTCCTCCCCTAACCTACTAATTTTTTCCTTTCTTCTTAGAATTCTTCAGTTTACTACTTCTCCCTATGTCCCTTTGCACCTCCTCACCTGCCCAGAGTTTGTCCACAATTCTTGCTGCAAGATAGAAGACATTGGGTGCAATGTGCTGAATGGAACCCCCTGCCACAACGGGCAAGGCTGCACCTTCTCCAATGAGGATATCTGCATCCAGCAGGTGCTCCATGAGGGTACCAAGCAGCTGTGTCTGGAACTCACACACCTGGGCCATGCTGCTGTTCTCTGGGGTGGCCTGATTGGGAATGACAAAATTATGAAGAAAAATCAAGAAAGATCATGAACAAACTTACAAACAACAAGCTAGTCAAAATAAAATGCATGTAGTAGCAATGTTCCACATCTTTGAATATTAGCAATTCAATTTGTCAATGAGAAAATTGAATGATACATTAACATGAACCCTTTTCCAACAAACCTCCAACAAAAGATCAATGGTGTGGGGGCCTTTGCTTGCCGGGGGCAGAGACAGCGAGTCGACAACCAGATTTTTCAGGAAATCCATGACCTGTTTCTTGGCCGGATGGTTGGTAAGACTCCCGTCTGACTCACACTTCACTATCACTACATCCCCGCTAGTTATGAACTGGAAAAAAGAAACGTGGGGGGATGGATAAGTGATAAAATGGGAGGGCTATTAACTGTGTTTGGTGAACTTTCAGGATAATTCTGAATAAAAACTGAAGTTCAAACTCTTGCATTTGTATACATGTCATGCTAATATGTGTGCATATTAATATATAAGTTCAACTTTAATCAATAAGTATCCATATAAGAATACAGTGATGATTACAATTTTTTTTCTAAGAATAATGAAGACCTCTTTTACAACTATATAAACAACGATGACAGTAACGCCAAACCCTCAGAACATCAACCCCAAATTACCTTCTCATCGTCAGGAGAGGTCAGACTGGGGGGCTCAGACGCGCCTGTGTAAGGGAAAAGTGTCGAGGCTAGAGCTGCTAGAACATCCCCAGACAGGAAGACTGGGAGGAAGTCCCCATTCTGCTGGTAGAGGAATCGCAGGAACTGG
>NC_061844.1:5932963-5942963 GCF_019202785.1 Penaeus chinensis | reverse complement strand
TTTAATGTGGTCATATCAGAGGCAAGCATGGATGAGAAGTTTTCTAATAACTAAGCTTTACTCATTATCAATATACATTTAACACACTTTACATCTACAAAAATGTAACTACATGAAAATAAAAACAAACAAATGGGAAACTTAACAACAATGAACTTGCTCCTACAACAGCATTCCTATAGTGGCACTGCTACAGGGGCTTGACTGTCACTTACCCTTTGTCCTCCTGGTTCAGCATGGCTCGGACCATGGCCAAGATGGCAATGGCTGCCTCAGGGCACAAGGACACCCTGCCTGAGATGGTGGTCGCACACTGGCTGGCAGGAACGCCAAACACGAAGGTCCATATACTGTCCAAGTCCAACTGTGGACATGAGAGGATCTAAACACAGTTGTCTGAGGTAGCCTACCAGAAACCGACTTTGTAATTTTTTTTTCTCTTTCTTTTGAGAAAATAAGTAAAACTGGCTCTAACATCTATAAATAGTAAAGCAAGTAGTCTTTTTCTTTATGAAAGCAGTAGAGTATAAATAAATAAAATGGCTCTAACATCTATAAATAGTAAAGAAAGTAATCTGTTTCTTTATGAAAGCAGTAAAATAAGTATAGATAAATAAATAAACTGCATGAAACCAAACCAGGGTGCACCTAGACTAATGAATAATTCTAATCAATATGCATCTCTATGCAAATGAAAATCAAGATAAATGTTAAAGTAAAACATTCAAACAAGCAAATAAAATAAGTGCATATGTTTTTAAAAATACAGATTCAGTGCAAAAATTAAGAGATCGATTAAAAGAAAAAGAAAAGAATAAAAAAAGTATCAGCGAATGAAGTGTTATCACAACCAACCAAACTTAAATCAATAAATAACAAAACAAATGCCTGCATTCACACCTTTGTGTTGTTCTGCACATTCTTCACAGGCTGGCCTAGCAGTAGTGCCAGGAGGAGGTAATAGACTTGAGGCACATGGATGTGCTGTGGAACAAGCCACGTGATGAGTTGAAAGCCAGGCATGTGCCAGGCTTCTTCCCTGATCTCACTGAGAGACCTCACCACTGAACCCACAGAGTAGCCTGCAAAACAAATTTTGTTACCAGAAAGAAGGGACCATGGTGGAAAGAATCTCAAGTCAATAAAAACATAGTCACATCAGCATTTTGTCCCTAACAAATCTCTGAGGATATAAATCCATTACACCAACTGGTTTCAAGTACACAGACCAATTAATTTGCAAGAGCTTGAACATACAAAGTACAGGTTCATACTCTTGACTACAAATATTGATGTTTAGAAATATTTTCTATTACTTTTTATTGCTATAAGTAATGTCATTAACATTATAACAATCATAATGTCTATAATAGTAATATCAGCATCAATTCATGGAAAGGTGAAATCAGGTTAGGTTATAAGGTCTACTAATTGACAACTTGGTGGCTAAACACTTGTGGAGCCATCTATGTGTAGAGATATTCCACAAAGCAAGACTATTGTGAACACTACATTTTCCTGGAACCATTGGGTTAATCATCAATACTTTTACTTATCATATATTGTCTTTCTACAAAACTATATTAAAATTATGATGATTCAATTGCCTTGCCCTGCCTAGTTTTTTTGTTTTTTTTTTCTTCTCTTTCTTTAACATTTTCACAGATACAAACTTGCATGTAGATAAAAAATAAATAAATAAATAAATAAATTATTGATATGAGTATAATACCTACATGTATATCATTTACCAGTGATGTCATTTTGAAGCTAATTTTATTCAACATCTATATCATCAGCTCATGCAACTAAAGTAACCATGTTAATATCTTGACCAGTTTATTTCATCAAAATCCCTCATTTTAATTTAAAAGTTTGAGAATTATCCATAAATCAATGTTTTATCTAAAATAACAAATTACCAAATTGTTTTTGTCTTCATTCAAGCTTAACGATAACCACCTTTCTTCTCTAGGCTTTCTATAAAAATAGTAACTTCATGAGCCCCAGAAAATCAACCTTGTTTTCTATCAAAAATACATATGTGTCTTTGTTGTCTCCTAGTACATAAATAATAACCAAATCATCATTATAATTCTACCAATTCAAATCCATGTTGGATGCTCAACTCACCAAGGACCTGACCGTACTTATTTGAGGTGACCTGCTGCGCATCTGTCATCCAGCCCCCATTGTGAGAAGCATCCCTGAATTTCTGGAGAATCCCAGCATTAGAGAGCAGAGCCACTAACATGCGCAATGCAATGAGTACTGTGGAAGGATGTAAATGTCCTTGGGCAAAGAGCAAGACCCAATCCAGGCCCAGGACTTTCACTACCTCTTCACAGAACCTGAAAGGTAAGGAATAAAACATATAATCTATTCATTCAGTACACAAACTGTGGAATAAAAAGACCCTCTATACAAGGTCTTACCACAAACTTAAATACTACAGTAGCAAAATAAAATACAAAAATGTATATATTTTCTGAGACTACCAAAAAAATAAACCAATATACAAAAGCAAAATTTGTAACATTGTAAACAGCATATACATTGATCACATAAAATGATTCCTATTCCCACAACAAAACCAATACTCACCCTAGATGTATTGTATTTTTGTTGGAATTGTACATGAGTGTGTGCACAATCTCTAGACACTTGTTCCTCAGCAGAATATTTCGCATAGAGAGGCTTGAGCTATCTCCATTTTCAAACCCTTTTTCCTCTGCATTTTTCAGGTTGATGTGTTTCTCCGATATGCTCAAGATGGGAAGCGTCGACACAATAAACTGACCAAAACTGCAAGGAAATACATAGAATCAAAGGGATGATTACCACACAAATTATTTGCAGCTCATTTTCAGCATCAACCAGAAACTTTAAGCATTAACTTATCAACCACCAAATCCGAGTTCTTCTAACAAACCTTAACAGATCTTGGGGACGTGGGTTGTTGGCAAGCAACGTTGTGAGCAGTGTGAATATGACGGGCGTACTGGCACATATACTGGCTGTGTTTACGTTTGAGTGATGATTAAAGGATGACGAATTATTAGAAGATGATGAGTTGTTTGACGGGGATGATGAGGCCACTTCTTTGCCCTGCGATTGTTCCCAAAGCAAGTGCAGCAAGCGTGGTACCAAGCGCAGTTGTCTGAAAGATACATCGCTTTGTATTATCCTACTCTCAATACAGAAAGTAAACTATGACAATCTCTTGTAATTATTACATATTATCCATGGTAGTCTCTTGTACCTTTTATAAATTCAAATTCCTGAATGATACATAATATGTTACAAGCATCAACTTCAGATATTCATATCAAACTAAATCCCTACAAATTTTTCATACATTTTTAAAATTCAAAATGACTTCCATTTAAGCATAATCAGTTTATTTAAACTGACTTCCATTTAACCCCTCAATGACAGTATCAGAAATCTCTTGGCATCACTGACTCCTGTGACTTCTGACAACCATCCTGCTGTTTGGCCCAGGCGTCCACTACATGTAGCAGAACTTTCCACCACATGTCGAACAATGCCTATACCTGAACCCAGTATGATGAGTCAGTTTGCTATAACAGCTATTGGTATGGCTCAGCAGATACAGGTTAAGTCTTCCAGATTTGTGTTACTCTCATTATTTTAACTTCAATTTGGATCATTCTGTTATCCTCAACTTTAATTCAGACCAAACTCAATCTCTATAGATGAAAAGGTTAAAAAATAAAAATCATAGCAATAATATCTAGAAAATCCCTGGAAAGCATCAAACAATACTCCATTTGATAGCTCCAAACAACAAACCTCATAATGCCAATAAATTATACCAACCTCATTTTGCGAACATTATGCTGCCTCTCTCCAGACTCCCTGGCCAACTCCACCAAATGCTCCAGGAGAGTGCGAAGCAAGTCACCTGGTGCATCTGCCCACACCTGGAAAGAAGGCAAGAGGGACAATAAGACACTATGTAGAGGTCCATATCCGATCCCTACTTCTTCACACCTTCGTTGGTCATCCCACAGGCCTCCTTCCCCCATGTGTCAGTTAGCCTGAGTTGGCAGCCCTGGAGTGTATGACTAACAGGTCCAACACAAACAAGAGTCAAAGGTACTGAACAGAGTTTTAAGTTTTGCTGCCAAGGCCCTAAAGGCATGTGGCTTGGTACCTAAAGGAGATTAACTAAGTTTTGCTGCCAAGGCCCTAAAGGCATGTGGCTTGGTACCTAAAGGAGATTAACTAAAGTAGATCAGAGATACAATGAGATAGTTTGGAAGAGGATCAGACAAAAAGTTAGATAACAAACAACTAAATTAGACATATAATATATCAAGGTACTGGATTAGGCATTCAAATGATATGGAGGTTGCTGTGACTGATAATAAGGATATGGACATGTTGAACAATAGGATAAGAAGGAAGTGGAAGAGACACATAGTAAGAAAACAGATGTGGAACAGCAGGACAAGATAAAACAATAAGGGAGCAGAAAAGAGGAACGATGATGATAAATATTACATAGAAGATAAGAAAAAAAAAAAAAAAAAAAAGGTCATACAGGAACAATAGGACTGCAAAACAAAAACTTAAAAATGCATGAGAAGAGCAATAAAATAAATACAAACAAAAGCCATAACTGCCAATGTGGATGCTAAGAAAACTTTATGAATTGGAGAAGAGAGACAATTAAATTTATATGGATACATGGGTGTGGATGAATTGTGTATGTGGATGAGTGGGTGTGTGTGGGAGTATATGTGGGTGAAGATGTGGGTGTAGATGTGGGTGTGGATGTGGGTGTGGATGTGGGTGCGGATGTGGGTGTGAATGTGGGTGTGGGTGTGGGTGTGGATGTGGGTGTGGATGTGGGTGTGGGTATAGATGTGGGTGTGGGTGTGGATGGGGGTGTGGATGAGTGGGTGTGTGGGTGTGGGTGTGGGTGTGGGTGTGGGTGTGAGTGTGGGTGTGGGTGTGGGTGTGGATGTGGGTGTGGATGTGGGTGTGGATGTGGGTGTGGATGTGGGTGTGGATGTGGGTGTGGATGTGGGTGTGGATGTGGGTGTGGATGTGGGTGTGGATGTGGGTGTGGATGTGGGTATAGATGTGGGTGTGTGTGTGGATGTGGGTGGATGTGGGTGTGGATGTGGGTGTGGATGTGGGTGTGGATGTGGGTGTGGATGTGGGTGTGGATGTGGGTGTGGATGTGGGTGTGGATGTGGGTGTGGATGTGGGTGTGGATGTAGGTGTGGATGTGGGTGTGTATGTGGGTGTGGATGTTGCTGTGACTGAATGTGTATGAGTGAGAATTTGTGAGTGTGGTATGTAGGTGTGTGGGTGTAGATGTAAATGTGTATATTTAGATTTAGATTTAGATTTAGATTTAGATTTAGATTTAGATTTAGATTTAGATTTAGATTTAGATTTAGATTTAGATTTAGATGTAGATGTAGATATTGTGTGTGTGTGTGTGTATGTGTGTGTGTGTGTGTGTGTGTGTGTGTGTGTTTGTGTGTGTGTGTGTGTGTGTGTGTGTGTGTGTGCTTGTGTGTGTGTGTGTGTGTGTGTGTGTGTGTGTGTGTGTGTGTGTGTGTGTGTGTGTGTGTGTGTGTGTGTGTGTGTGTTTTTGTGTGTGTTTTTGTGTGTGTTTGTGTGTGTGTGTGTGTGTGTGTGTGTGTGTGTGTGTGTGTGTGTGTGTGTGTGTGTGTGTGTGTGTGTGTGTGTGTGTGTGTGTGTGTGTGTGTGTGTGTGTCTAGTTAAATTCCTTCCCTTTCCTTCATCCATTCCTCTCCCCTTCCCCCAATCTTTATCCTTTCCCATTTCCTTTTCCCAAACCTCTCCATTCTCTTTCCCCTTTCCCTGGTCCTCACCTCCAGGTCGCAGAGCAGATCACTGAACGCAGGCGTGCTCGGAATAGCTGATGACTCCCTAGCCTCGCCTGACCCAGCCAATGACATGCAAAGGTGGAGAATGTGGGAGTTGAGGAGCGACTTCTTCTTGCGGAGGAGGAGGGCAAGCGTCTGGTAGCCCAGGCTCTGATTCATTTCCATTTGTGCTGTGAGAGGAAAGCAAAAAAAAAAATTAGAGGAAAATAGGTAGTGCCTTCTTTCTTTTCTCTTCCTTGTTGACATTTCTTGTTGAATTTGTGATTTGTCTCCCTTTTTTTTATTACAGGGTATGGTAACGTTTTTTTTTTGTTTTTTTATTAATTTATCAATGTTCTGTATAGTATTTAAAATAATAGTTTTAACAGTTGTCTTTAAATAACATGTATTATTATTTGAATGGAGTTAAAACATAATTTGGAAAAAAAAATAACCAAAGAAAATCTATCATACCTGTCTTGCTAGTTTTGATGACGCATGAAAGGGCCTTCACTGATGCATAAAGCGATTCCACATCCTTCGACATGGCAACCAAACCTTAAAGATGTGGATTAGGTTAGAGAATAACAAAAGGTAATGCTAAATTCATTCAATCATTTTCTTTCAGCTAGAACCTACTTTCTGCTAAATATCATAGGCAGCAATCAATATTTCAATTTATCTTCTCAGAAAAAAATAAATACAAAAGACAAAAAACATATATCAGCACTATATAAGAAGGACCCTGACTTACCAAGAAGGACAGAGCAACCCCCAACATTATCAAGCATGGCTGCCACAGGCCTAGGACAGAACACACGAACACCCAAGTAGCCAATCACAACGCCACCTAGGGACCTCGATGGGCCACTCAGGTGTCCTGCAGAGTTATGGAGGACTCGGATTGGGGTAGCATTCTCGTGAGACGACATACCCAGCTGAGGAATGTGAAGGAGGGTTATGAGACAAACATGAATAAAATCTTTCTTAACAGATATATAACAATCATATATAATCTTAGTTATATTTAAGTTAATCAATATATAATACAAACTACTATCAACCAATCATTCTTTCAACCAAAAAATTATTCAATATAGCTATCTTCCTCCTAACTTGCTCATCTCTACATCTCTTAAATCATCCACCCCTAAACACCTGCCATTTATACATTTTTGTATCTATCAATTCACCTAATTATTATTCTGCCTACACTAACTTTGAGTGCATGTATCTGTTGTTATCTGTGTCACTGACTGACCAACTGACTGACTGACAGATAAATAAACAGATAGGTAAATAGATCTGCAAATGTATCATTTTTTTTCAGATAAAAGGACATCAAAATAATAAAACAATTCCCATTTAATCTACCATAGAAGCAAATTAACGTATTATCACCTGTTTGGCAATGGCTTTGTTGTCTACTTTGGAGTACATCTTGCGAATCTTGTTGAGAGTGAGATGTGAGAGAGTCGAGGCGTTGAGGCCAAATATGACTTTCTCCTCAGGGACCACAGACAGGTTCTGTGGTGTTTGGTTCTCACCTGATGCTGTTCAAGAAAGAAGCAAAAATATAGTTAAACCTTCTGGACACCTGATAATCGCCGCTCTCCTTTTATTTATCATCAACTTATAAATCTTTAGATGGCTTGTATCCTTTTATTCACCAAGGGATTAGATGGATACCTAGGGTATTCAGAATTATTGTGGGAAAAGAATTTTGTGTCACAGGGTAGTTAACATAGTATGAAAACAGCTTTAACAAAGAAACAAAATGACCATTGATTCCATTGCTAAGTTACTATTCAAAGAGCTGCACAACCCCAGTAGCTGCACCTTACCTGGGATCTGTGCAGCTTGAAGACTGCCAGTGTAGTGTGGTCCTAGCTGATGGAGGTGCATTACCATCTGTGGCTGAAGAACATCCTCCACCAAATGGCATGTACCCTGCTTCCAGACCAACTTGGAGTGCCGCCTGTAAGCAGGTGGTGTGCCAATGTATGCATACACTGAAGAGGCAATAGTGAGATTGGCTGCTCCTCCTCCTGGGTTCTGTAGGATGTAGTGCAATTTCTTCTGTGTCACTAGTTGCCCATCAATGTAGATGCAAAGGGAGGAGTTCTTGAGCACGGAGCGGCTCAGAGAGACAGCCAGGTGGTGCCACTGACCCTCTGTCAACAAGTCTGGGCACCACACTCGGCAGCCAAAGTCACCTACCATCTCTGGCTCCCATTCTTTGACAGCTGCAAAGAACAGATTCATACTTATGTTACCACTAAACAAGACAATAAATTAATTGCTCATCTTGAATCAATCAATTAGTGGCTGAATAAAATTAACCCTTCAATGACAGTATCAGAGATCTCTCGGCGTCACTGACTCAGGTGACTTCAGACAACCGTCCTGCTGTTTGGCCTGGGAGTATGCTACATGAAGCAGAACTTTCCACTCAATGCACTCTAGCACATAGTGACACCTATAGCCGTATCCAGCTATAGATGTCATGATGGCTATAGGTGTAGCCCGGCAGATACAGGTTAAATATCAACATCATTAAGCATTTTTTACTTTCATCTTCAGATAGAAAATTAGAACTGTATGTGAAGCCATATTCCATAACAAATCTTGAAAGAAACTCACCTTGTCCAGGCTGTGGCATATTAGTCTCATGTGTGGACACAATCAGAGCTTTGTCTCTCGCTGAAATGACAATTGATAGGCACACCAAGTGGTGGTCACGGCCTGGGACATGTCGGGCAAGAGTTAACACCCGCACACAATGTGGATCTGTCCGGGGGTCACTGTATTTCTCAACACACACCCAGGTGCTGTATGTGAGGCCAGTCTGAGGTGGGAAGATTCGATCCCCTGAAAATAAATGAAGAAGGGAAAATTGAGTCTTGAACTAATAATACTCTATTTTCAATTATCAGCAACCTCTCAAAACTTTTATATGTTTAAGTAAATCGGTTTTTATTTACACTTTTCAAAGTTATTCAGTGTAGGTATAACCACCTTGAAATTGAAGTTGATATATCTTTTAAACAATTAATCCAAATTTAGCACTCTAGAAAATTAATGGATTCCTAAATTCCACGTAAGACTAACATCCAACTACAAATAAATGCAACAAATCATCTATCTTCATATCTATTTCCATTTCCATACTCCAATGCAACTTGAATCTTATCTCAATAACACTCATACTCTTTCTCAAGCTTTAATACTGCAACTGAACTTCACCCTCCCACACATAAACCAATGTACCTGTTCCAATGCCACCGATGACGTTGGGCTCTGTGGAAGATAGGGCTGACCCAACCACCGATCCACCCCCAGCACTCTGTGGCGCAATGGAGGGAAGGAACAGACAGCCAAAGCCTTCCGCACTCATGTCAAACTCCACAAAGGAAGGATACACCAATGTTCCTACTCTGTAAGACAAAAGTATAATCTGTTAGTTCAGTATATTAATTTCAGAAAGGGACTGGATTCCCATAAACATCAGTCTACATGGTTTTGATTTCACTTGTTTTTCAAAATGATCAAGAAACACATTTAATATATGTCACTTGTATATATATCATAGGAGTAGAAATCATATGAAGAGAAAAAATATATGACAAACCATTTCATATATGCCATTTAGTGTCACTAAAGACAAGGAAAGCAAAATATTCTAAAAGGAGTATAAACAAGTTATCTATTGACAAAATGATAAAAACACTTTACCTAAAGTCCCTGGGTGTAGTCATCGACACAATTGTTTTTATCCGTGTAAGAGGAACAGGGCCATTGCTTGGTGACTGCCCCCTGATAATGTCTATTTCATCCAAGTTCTGGCAGTTCAAAGGATTACCTAGTCTTAAGAAGATCCTAGAAACAACACAAAAATACATAAGCATAAGATTATTTTTCTTTTACCTGAGTACATTTATCTACGTAAACATGTGAAAATTTATTACATATATAAAATTCTTTATATATATATATATATATATATATATATATATATATATATATATATATATATATAAATATATATATATATATATATATATATAAATATATATATATATACATATATATATGAATATATGTATATATGTATATATGTATATGTA
>NC_061844.1:5922963-5927963 GCF_019202785.1 Penaeus chinensis | reverse complement strand
AATTGGGACAATTGTTAGAAACTTAAATACAAGTAATGGTTAAAAGAAGACAGGAAAAAATAAGACAGTCTATTCAAGTGTGACACAATACAAAATACACATACTGCTACAAATTACTGGGAACTAATTGAAAAATATGAACCTTGAGAATATCAGTCTTTAGCTGGAGTTCTGTCGGAGCAGCAGAGTGCAGGAGGCCTAGTAATGAACCCATGTCGTCATCACTGCCACTAGCGAGGATCAGCTGTTGCATGACACCTGCCAATCAAAAGAATAATAATAATATATGATCTAGAATAATAAACTGTACCAATAAAAATTTTCCAAATAGAAAGGATTACTAAAAACACAAAACAGAATCAATAAACATAAAAATTAATACCATCTTCACATCTCACTATCTATAACATCATTTAATATCTTTCAAAGGTACATAACACATACAAGGAAAGTCACTGCTACACATCAATCACCTACCCAATGCTTGGTGACGACATTCCAGGTGGGGCACTAGCGCAACTGCACACTTGGCACCACCCGACTCCCTGAAAACTGCAGCGTTCTGACTGTTGGACGCCAAGAGGTGTGTGAGTGCCTCCATCACTAGGAATCCTAGACGTTCCTCTGGAGTCAATCCTTCTGCTGGAGATGCAATTAAGAAATTTAGGTTAGGCTGTTAGTTCCTTCCTTGACTGAATATTTTCAATAGTTTTTTCCCCATATCCTATGGCTCATGCCATTTTTTATGTAGATAAAAAATTCTAAGATTACTACTTTTGTTTACCCGGCAGGGGGTTTCCTTTCCCAAACTGTCAACAATCACATGGCAATCTAAACTTAAAATAATACTTTTGAACTGAAAGAGTATTGGCAAAAAAACAAGTAATCCCTTACAGTATTCAATAATATTTTCTATCAAGAAAGTCAGATCAGTCTTCCAAGTTTTCTTTTTGAATATGTCATAAGAAAAAAGCAAGACAGTCATCCCAAAACTGTAATGAGAATAGGAAAATCTCACAAATATAATCTCATTTATCCACTAAAAGAAATGGTAGATTCAAACAAGTTTTCAAAGTAATGAAAATAAGGGTTGGCATGTATAAAATGAGTTACCTTTCCAACTAAATATATAAAAAGAATCTGAAAAACACTGCAACATGGTGGCTTCATAATTCCTTAAAATTAGAGTAACATTTGCAAAAGCAGAGACAAACCTTTCTTCTCCTCATCCACCTCTGTTCTTCCCTTGAGCAGTTCATGATAACGTGTGAGACAAGTCACAAACACTTCCAGCATTCCTACTTCACGGTACACGTCTTTGAAAACAGAATTATGCCTGTGTGCAAAAAATAAAAAATAAGAATGGGAGATTGGAATAGAGAGATTTCTTCTATTAGTCATTCTTTTAATTTGTTTGCTTAGATCAGCTTTGTGGGTTAAAACTAGGACATGAAGGTAAAATCTCACTTGAGAATGGTGAGGAGTGTGGCCATGCAGGTGATAGAACAGGAAAGTGTGTGTTGAGCCTTCAGCAAAATGGATAGTGAGATCAGCTCCTTGCATGGCACAAAGTTCAGCTGGAACACCACAAATTCTAGCAGCTGGAAGTATTTCTCCTGAGAAATGAGACCAAGGAAAATGTGACTATTATAATTTAATTTGTGAAAATGTATAGTTAGTATTTTCATGAATATCAATTAAGTAATTTCATTGCCTACCTTTAACTCCCCTGACTTTCAAACACTTAATATATACAGGCATTTTTATTACACATACAAGTCTCTTATATGACTTTAAGTAATTGAAAAGAAAGAAAAATTACCTGTATTTCTTTGGGCTTAGTGTGGATCTTCTCAGCAAAAGTGGAGAGGGTATGCTGGGGCTCAAGAATGAAGTAGTTTGCAGAGTCTGAGTGATACACAGCAGAGATGGCATCCAAAACCACTGAGCAGAGATGAGAGGTTGTGCCACGCAGAAATACTGACTGAAGGACGTTGAAGGCTTGCACATTCCTGACACTTGCACCTGGAGGAGTTAAAGAATTGGATGAAAGGGAAGAGAGGAAAAGAAAAAGAGAAAGAGAGAGAAAGAGAGAAATAGACATATAAATGATTCTTGAAAAACCTTTATTCAAGAAGTTAATGTGACAAATACATAAAAGAGAACAGTCCTCTCATTAATCAGCTCAAACAAAAATCTCTAATGACCTTATAACAACAGCCTAATAAAATAATTATTTTTCAAAATTACTAATTACTGTTCCCATACCTCTCCCTGAGGGTACAGGCAGACTAAAGCCTGGCATGTGGAAGAGAGAGCCAATTGACGCGGTTGATGGTTTGAGCTCAATGTAACCACAATATGAAAGTGATGACACAAGTAGGACAAGGTTCCGTAGGGCTTCTCGGCTCTCATCTGATGTGTCTGCCTCCAGTCTGCAAAGATGGAATGAGATGTGTGCTGGTAATAAGTAACAGCATGATGCATTTTTCTCAGAGCTATAGTATTTGGGTGTTTGTTTATTATCATTATCATAATGAGGACAGTTTACCTTAGAAGGAACTCTGCTAGGAAGGCATAGCCCTGCGAGGATCTGAAGTCATCCAAGAGAATCTGTGACACTTCAGAAGAGTCTTTCAAAAAGCAGAAGACGGTGACAAACATCTCCACAATCTCTAGAGGAGAGAGATCCTGTCCTCGCTCCATGTTCTCCACACAGAGAGCTACACATCCTTTGTCTGGATAGTGGAGGTGAGGAATGGAAGATACTTCAAGGTCTTGTAAAAAAAATGAAAACTACATTCTATGTTGTCTGAAATTCTAACAAAAACTGTTTCAAAAACTATGCCATACAATACAGTTAACAAAACTTTCCAGTAAATGAAATCACAGTTACTAACTATGAATATAACTGACGACAGGTTGTGAGAGGCCATGTCTAGAGAGCGTCATGAGTACTTCTGCTGCACTCTTCCTCCAGAGAGCATTATGCTGTGGACACCAAGATGTGATGGCTGAGAAGAGAAGTGTTAGGTCATCCTTCCTGGCCAGTTCCTCTGCTGGGGCAGCGTGGGAGCAGAGACGAACCAAAAGCTGTGGATGAGAACAACTAGCATAGAAACAAGAGAGAGAGGAAAGATAAAAAAAAAAAAAAAAAAAAAAAAAAAAAAATCAAAGCAAAGCAAAGCACTGATATGTGCAATATGGACCTACCTGTACAAAGACCTTTTGCAACAAGATCCTTCTCTCACTGACAGAAAAATCTGTTGTATTATTGTCTGCCTGATCTGCCACATTGGTTGTTGGGCTCTCATACTCAGGAAGGTCAAAGAAGAGATAGAGGCATTTCACAAGTGTTGATGGAAGGGAAGCGGCTGTCATCACCTGAAAAGTAAATATAATAATAATGATAATAAAATAACAGTTTTGTTGATATCATTATCAAAACTCTAACCACTACACCTTTCAATTTTCTATTGCATCTCACGTCTATATATCACTATATCACATTTGCTTAACCCATTTGCTGGGATGTACATACATGCCACCAACACCAAAAACAATACACTACCACCACCCCTACCACCAGTACCACCAGTACCACCAGTACCACTAGTACCACCAGTAGCACCAGTACCACCAGTACCACCAGTACCACCCTTAACACCCTTAACACCCTTAACACCTACCTACCCCTACCCCTCTCCCCACTAACCCCCCCCACCACTCGCACCAACAGCCACACCAGCCACAAACCTCGATCAGCTGAGGTGCACCAGCGGCCAGAAGATTCAGCGTGGACAGCAGCATCCACCCGTTGCTGCTCTCCTCACAGCTCTCTATCTCCAGGAACCTCACAATGGCACAAGAGGCTGCTTCCGTTGACTGGTTGGAGGCACGCCGTCTGATTTCTGTCACCATCAACTTGCTGAAAGGGAGGGGAAAAGAGAAGGTTTATATCGGGATGACGATGAGACAGCTGACGGAAGATGTAGAAATTTCTATCTATGTAAACAAGGAAAGTATTTGTTTTCTACCAAGAAACGTCTAATACAGATGTTAAGGATATTTATCAATAGGTCATTTTGGTTATTATCCTTCAGTATATCTACCCTATTCATAGCCTGCAAATTATAGTGAAGAAGAAGAAGAAAAGGAATAAGAGGAAGAAGAAGAAGAAGAAGAAGAGGAAGAGGAAGAGGAAGAGGAAGAGGAAGAGGAAGAGGAAGAGGAAGAGGAAGAGGAAGAGGAAGAGGAAGAGGAAGAGGAAGAGGAAGAGGAAGAGGAAGAGGAAGAGGAAGAAGAAGAAGAAGAAGAAGAAGAAGAAGAAGAAGAAGAAGAAGAAGAAGAAGAAGAAGAAGAAGAAGAAGAAGCAGAAGAAGAAGAAGAAGAAGAAGAAGAAAAGAAAAAGAAAAAGAAAAAGAAAAAGAAAAAGAAAAAGAAAAAGAAAAAGAAAAAGAAAAAGAAAAAGAAGAGGAAGAGGAAGAGGAAGAAGAAGAAAAAAAGAAGAAGAGAAGAAGAAGAAGAAGAAGAAAAGAAGAAGACGAAGAAGAAGAAGAAGAAGAAGAAAGAAGAAGAAGAAAAGAAGAAGAAGAGAAGAAGAAGAAGAGAGAGGAAGAAAAGAAGATAAAAAGAAAGAATGAAAAAGAAAAAGGAAAAATATGTCTGTTTTGTGTGTGTGTTGTGTTGTGTGTGTGTGTGTGTGTGTGTGTGTGTGTTGTGTGTGTGTGTGTGTGTGTGTGTGTGTGTTGTGGTGTGTGTGTTTAAATAAATAAATAAATAAATAATATTATATATTATATATAAATATATATATTTATATAAATATATATATATAAAAATATGTATAAATATATATATATATTATATTATATTAAATTATATAAAATATATTATAAATATATATATATATAAATATTATATTATATTAAATATATAAATATTTTATAAATTATATATTTTATAAATATATATATATAAATATATAAATATATATATAT
>NC_061844.1:5919558-5922863 GCF_019202785.1 Penaeus chinensis | reverse complement strand
GTTATGGGGTCAGTGTGGGACTCACAAATTATGCCGCAGGTTATTGCACTGGTCCGGTGCTGCTGGCTAGAAGGGTATGTGTGTATAGACTAATATAGACTTTGCTATGGTGTATGTTTTAATAGGATACCAATCATATTGCTATGATGCAGTGAATATGTGAATATATATATGTATGAGGATTGTTATTTTCAGGTAGAGGAGATGTATAAGTAGTGTCATGCATATATATATTATATATATATATATATATATATAAGACATATATTATATATTTTATATTATATATATTATATATATTATATATATTATATATGTTATATATATGTATATATATATATATATAATATTATATATTATGTATTATATATATATATTATATATTATATATTATATATTATATTATATATATTATATATTATATATTATATATTATATATTATATATTATATATTATATATTATATATTATATTATATATATTATATATATTATATATATTATATATATTATATATATTATATATATTATATATATATATATATATATATATATATATATATATATATATATATATATATACATATATACATATATATATACACACATGCATATATATACATATATATACATACATATATATACATATGTACATATATAGACATATATTTTGATAGAATGAAGCATTCTTTTGCCTCCATTTATTGTGTTTTAAAGCTGTAAAGCCGATGGTACCTTCTTTTTTGAGTTGGATTCATTGATTACAAAGCCCTACTATGAGATCACACTTTCCATGAATGATGTCATCATAGTGACAGTCTGGGCAATGGTCATAACATAGCTTTCCATACAAGACACAGAGTAGTGTGAACTAAGAAAACCTAGACTGTATTTTCCTGAATGAGAAAACTCTTTTCAAATCTTTCAGCTACTGCAGAAGTTGGACTTGGAATGCATGTTTGAAGGAAAGACAGTAGCAGACGGGGAAATGTTCTCAGTAGAGGACATAGAGAATGGACCAGAAGCCTTCAGAGCCAGTATCGACATTGGTAAAGTTCGTGCCACAACTGGAGCCAAGGTCTTTGCAGTGGTGAAAGGAGCCATAGATGGAGGCATTTCACTTCCATACAGGTAAAATAATGTAATTTATTTATTTTCTCTATGACTTTGAGTCATATCCCTTAGGTGCACTAAATGTACTTATGTGCAGAGAGACCTTGCTCTATATGTCATTGTTCTGTGGTTTTATTTGTCTCACATTGGTTTAGACATTTGTTCTGCTTTTTGAAATCACAATATGTAGAAAGTAACCATGTTTGCCTCTGTTTCTCTCTTCATCACTGACACTCTCTCTCCTCTCCATCTCTCTGCCTCTCTCTCTCTACCTCTGTCTGTCCCTCCCTCCCTATATGTTGTTTTTTTTTCCATTTCAGTTACTTTCTTTGTCTCTGTCTTATTCTTTACATCTGTCTCAGTCCCGTTATATGTCTCTATCCTGTTATATGTTTCTATCTTTGTCTCTCTCTCTCTGACCCATTCATTGTCTCTGTCTCTTTGTGTCTCTCTGTATGTTCCTTTTGTCTCTGTCTCTTTCATTGTTTCTGTCTCTTTCTCTGTCTCTTTTTGTTTCATTCTCTCTCTCTCTCTCTCTCTCTCTCTCTCTCTCTCTCTCTCTCTCTCTCTCTCTCTCTCTCTCTCTCTCTCTCTCTCTCTTTCTCCTCTCTCTCTCTCTGTCTCTCTCTCTCTCTCTCTCTCTCTCTCTCTCTCTCTCTCTCTCTCTCTCTCTCTCTCTCTCTCTCTCTCTCTGTCTCTCTCTCTCTCTCTCTCTCTCTCTCTCTCTCTCTCTCTCTCTCTCTCTCTCTCTCTCTCTCTCTCTCTCTCTCTCTCTCTCTGTCTCTCTCTCTCTCCCTCCCTCCCTCCCTCCCTCCCTCCCTCCCTCCCTCCCTCCCTCCCTCCCTCCCTCCCTCCCTCCCTCCCTCCCTCCCTCCCTCCCTCCCTCACTCCCTCCCTCCCTCTCCCTCTCCCTTTCCCTCTCCTTCTCCCTCCCTTCATCCCTTTCTCCCTTTCTCCCTTCTCCTTCCTCCCTTCCTCCCTTCCTCCCGTCCTCTCCCCTCCCTCTCTCTCCCTCTCTCTCCCTCTCTCTCCCTCTCTCTCCCTCTCTCTCCCTCTCTCTCCCTCTCTCTCCCTCTCTCTCCCTCTCTCTCCCTCTCTCTCCCTCTCTCTCCCTCTCTTTCCCTCTCTCTCCCTCTCTCTCTCTCTCTGTCACCCTGGCCCTCAGCCAAATTTTTCCATGATGGATGTTCAGGTCACTCAGGGTGTGTGTGTGTGTGTGTGTGTGTGTGTGTGTGTGTGTGTGTGTGTGTGTGTGTGTGTGTGTGTGTGTGTGTGTGTGTGTGTGTGTGTGTGTGTGTGTGTGTGTGTGTGTGTGTGTGTGTGTGTGTGTGTGTGTGTGTGTGTGTGTGTGTGTGTGTGTGTGTGTGTGTGTGTGTGTGTGTGTGTGTGTGTGTGTGTGTGTGTGTGTGTGTGTGTGTGTGTTTTTGTGTGTGTTTGTGTTTGTGCTTTGCGTGTATTTATGTACTTATTTATGTTTTGTGTTTCTGTGTAAATGTCCCCTTCTCATCCACAATCTTCTCTTTCTTCAATCTTACCATCCTGTTTTCAAATCAGGATCCATCTGAAGTCACATAATTACCAGTTCATTAAAGCACCTTCCCTCACACAGCACAAAATGGTTCCCCGGCTATGACAAGGACTCGGGAACGTTCAACCCAGCCATCCTTCAAGAGCACATACTGGGGGTCCACATTGCCCGGTATATGGAGCACCTGGCCAGGGAGGACGAGAGGGCCTTCAGCATGCAGTTCTCTCAGTATGTCAAGAATGGAGTGACTGCAGACAAGGTAGTGATGCTTGGGGGTGGTAAATTTTATATTTATTTTTATTTTTTATTTTTTTTATTATGATTTAAAAAAAATATATAGTTATTATTATTATTATGAATGATCTAAATCTCTCTGATTTGTTGTTCCTTTTTTGTGTGTTTCTTGTTGTTGTGATAAGGATGAGGATGATAATGATGATAATGATGATGATGATGGTCATTATGATCATGACAACCACATCAAGTTGTAGATCATCAGTGTCATAATTCAGTTATTATTATTGTTATAGTAATGATAATAATAATATTAATAATAATAATAATAATAATAATAATAATTTTTGATTGTTATTTTCAGGTGGAGGAGATGTATAAGCAGTGTCATGCAGCCATTCGCATCGATCCCACCCCCAAACTCAAAACTA